>NC_068357.1:115074096-115204096 GCF_020536995.1 Dreissena polymorpha
TGTGACTTCCATGATTTCATCTTGACCCTGCTAGAAACGAATCACTGAATGACATTTTTTGACAAACATGCATATGCAAAGTTGTTGTCACCAAAAAAGAAAATCATTATCTAAACAGTCAAAATATAAATAATATTTTATTATTAAAATTGTGTTTTATGTTTCTTGAACATATGCAGGGATTTTAAAATGTTGAAGACAGAAAGATGAAGTAGATGGGGGAAATGATCATTTGTTTACTTAAAACGAGTATATTATATGATTTCAATGTCAACATTGTATTCTTCCTTCCTTACCCAACATATTAATATGACCGTAGAATGTTAAATTAAATTAATTCACAATCCTCGTATGGTACCATAAATCAAATAGTGTTTACTACAGTGAAACAAGCAAGTAAACACACATACAGAAGTTTTTTCTGTACAGCAGAAATTTATTAACTATTAAATACACCTTTTCTTTCATTTTTTTCTGGTACTTCTTTTCCCAATTTTTTTGGTATTCAATTAAAGCAAAAAAAAGTATGCGCAATGATTTACGGGTAATTGAGCTTGAAAGTGGTCTTATTCTTAACCCTAAGGTGTATGCTCCATGTACTTTATGGAAAGAAGTAGAAGAAGGAATTTAAAGCGATTGCTCATGACATAAACTGATGAAACATAAAAAACATGAACATAAAAAAACAGCATGATGTGTCAATTTATTATTTATGCAAGAATAAAAAGCAATATGTTGAAGATCCACAGGCATTTTTGCATTTAAACAATTCACAATTTTGCCACTATATCATGGGACAGAAAAAATAACATTCAATTAAACAATTTATATCAAATTCTATAGTAAAACATGCTAGTTAATATTGTTTAAAAGTTTAATGTCTTGCAAGAAGTCTTCAAAACACAATAATCCCAAAACTGAGTGTGCTTCCTTGATTGTGGCATGCTTTTAATTAACTACTAGACTTTCCTTAAAAAATTATATAAATGCATGGTATTAGTATAAACTTAACTTTAACATGTTTGCTATCTGCTAGTTGTTTATTTTACTTCTCTTTTACTATTGTTTGTACATCTTATATTTGTTATGCTGAAACTGCTTTTTGATGACATACAGACACCATACCTGTCAAGTCTCACGGTTTTGCCGTGAGTCTCACGTTTTTTTGCATGCAATGACGGTGTCACGCTGGCTTAGTAATTTCTCACGCATTTCTTCATAAACGAAAAACAATAAAATGTTTGGATTTCGTAAAAAGTAGTACAATTATTACCGAGACAAGCGGGCTGTTGTAAGGGTTTCTAACATAAATACGATATGTACCTGAATTTCTGAAACTACGTCACTGGTCTCTATGTAAACAAAAAAAATCTGCTGCAGAATGTCAGCATTTTTTTAGTTTCAGCATATACGTATGTATGCTTCATTAAAAATGACATGTTCTGTCTTTCTTCAATATACCGTAGTTTTCACTGATATAATTTTTAATGGTAACTTTTCAAGAAAAAAAGGGCTAATTTCAGAAAAAAGTAGTCTTAATTTTGCTCAGGAATAGCCCAAAACGCACCACGGCACTGAGGAATTAGGATCCAAAAAAAATCTGTGGGGGGGGCATGCCCCCGGATCCCCCTAGACCTGGTCTCACTCTCAGCCACTTAAGACCCTTGACGGGTATGCAGACAGTCTTCATAATAACTGCAGTTTCTTTACAGTCTACGTATGCTACATAACAATAACCCAACAGAACTATTGAATATTTCAAGGCCACAATTGCATAATTTTCCATCACTGGCAAGTTTGATAGATCCAGAATGGCATCGTTGTTGAGTATTTAGCATCCAGTCAGTTTTGCTGCGCAGAATAATGTATGGAGTGTGTGACGCCCAGTGCTTGACAGACCATCTTCTTAAATATCAAACAAACGAAAAATCAATAAAATACACATTTACCAAATACCAAATACAATAATTACCAACCGATTTTAATAAATTAAGTGGTTTGAGGCCTAAATATGTATATAGTGATTTGTAACCTTTTAACTAATGAAACTAAATTAGAATTGAAAAAGTGAGTGCAGACGAAGTTAAAACCAGCTAAAATGCTGAAAAGTTAAATCGCAATAACGTTAAATTTGTCAAATAAACGTGTTCCTCGTGGATAACAACCGCAACTTACCCAACAATTGCTCATGATCACGGGTAAAACTGCTTTCTGAGAATGAATGGTAAATGCGTCACAAATTCTGACAAGTAAACAGTATTGTACGTCGTCGTTATTCACCGGATGCTGTATGCACAGTGGTTAGCTCCCCATTTAACATTTGAGAGCTCAAATAACGCCAATGTTCATGAGTTCAGCGAATCAATTTTTTTAAACAGTTTTATTTATTGATTTGTGAGGATAATAATAACATTAAGATATTGAATTAATCGGATCAAATAAATTCGCAACTAAACAAACGGAAGCAGAACATGGACAAGATAAGTATACAAGGGAGATAATTGCATCGCGAAAATAAATGTCGCGTGACGAATTTTGTTTAGATGCATCCTTTGTCTATTTTTTTGTCTAAATTTCCATATGTATGAACGGTCAACGCCCGCTACGCGGGCTTTTGCCCGTATTAAAACTCCTTACATGGTCACTTATTTTTCATTTTCTGTTTTACTTGATGTAACATGGTATCGAAAAATGCCTGACCTATTCACTTAAATGTTCGAGGCGGAGTGGTGAATCATCAAATGAATGATCTGATATTGGCTACCAACAATGTCTCCAAGCCTTACTTTTACAACCACAATTACTTTTATAATTTATAAAAACTGGTCAGTGTAATTTTAGGTTAATTTAAATTTAGTAATTTGCTCAGATTTTTTTTAGAATTGACATATATCTTAATCAGCTCAAGGCAGTGTTTTTTTTCACCATTTTGGGAATGGGCCTGGCCAGGTCCCTTTGGATTGGGAAAATTTGCAGCATTTTTGCTAAACTTGGGAAACAAGTGTTTTGTTGTTTGCTAAAAATGCTTCAAAATTGAGAATACACGTGTTTTCAGTAGTATTTTTTGAATAAGGTTGAACTTATATAGATAAACAAAATATTGAGATAAAAAAAAGTTTGTTTTTGGAAACCTTTCATTGGGGGTTTAAGCTCCATTTGGGAAAAATATATACAATTTTCATTGTGAATGGGGCTGATTACCAGACCCGATTTTGAATGAAAAGAAAACACTGGAAGGGGCATATCTAGTCCATATAAACAGACTCACAAGAGCCTTTGATCATTTTTGCTGTGACAGACCAGGGAGTCCATATGCACACCTTTATAAACAAAACCACATTGCTCCGCAGCTTATCTGTGCGCATCACTAAACAGACATTGTTCGTGACCAATTAACGGAAGCGATGAATAAACATTCAATTAAACAGAATGGCAACCTTTGGATGTTATCCTTTGCATCGACCCTTAAAAACACAACAATGTTTCAACACACTATTCTTGTTGACATTTTAATGTAGAAATTCTGCACAGTGTAATATTTGAAAATCGTTAGGCTACATCACAAATCATGATGTGCGAAGGATTGGTGTATTGCTACCTAACCAATAGCGTCACAATAAGTCAGCAACATTATGACAGTTTCCAACATGGTCGATAGAAAGTATGAAAGAATAACAATTAAAATAAAAAGAAAGTATTTGTTGCTTTAATTGTACCATTTGAATGAGTTTCAACTTTGTGTTTAGACAGATAATTAGTGATAAATTTTGCAGTATCAGTTTTCCTTAGCATTTGCAGTGGTGTTCAATTTTTGCACCTTTGGACAAAAGATGATGCATTGCAACTCTCAGCAACCTTTTCGGTTATAAAGCTGGGAGTTAAATTATTGCAACTAGGGGCATACATTACAGTGTTTTGCCTTAATCCACACACATAATCAAAAAAGGCACAGCCTCAGTTTTCAAAAATAACTTTTTGAAAATAACAATCATATAATAATGAAATACAAAGATTAAAATTTTCACTTCTTCTAGTAACATTTGCCTATTAGAAATATTCCAACAACTCGTAAAATGTACAATATGCCACATTCAAATAAATACCTCATTCAAGATACAGGCCTTATTTTGAATACACGGTATATATTACTGTCATAGTTATTGATATGCCCCTGTAATATGAGACGCTTATTGCAATCAATGCAGAAAAAGTTGTACTATTATTTGTTACGTGGCTTTAGATAAAAGCTTACTGCTTGTGTGTTTTATGGCAAACATACACATCTTGTGTATTATTCAAACAAATTGAATTTAAATTCAATAGTACATTGGTTATTTTGATGAAATGAGAACAGTGCCTGATGGGTTCGCAGCAGGATAAGTGTTGACACATGTTGAATAGGAAATACTTACATCTGGGTCCTAATTGGCTTTCCATTACATGAAATACTTAAATAGAAAATAGAATTGTAATTCGTATCCCACATTTTACTGTTCAATATTTTTCTGGATTTTTCTCTATGAAAATTTGTGTTTATTTAAGCTATTTGTTATCACAGTTATCATCAGAGTGTGATTTAAACAGTTAGTGGTTCGGTTTTATGTGCATTAAAGATTATAATGAAGATTCTTTTAAGCTCGACTATTATATATGAAATATATAAAGTGGAGCTATCCTACTTGCATTGGCGTTAGCGTGAGCGTGAGCATGCAAATGTTAAAGTTTGCGTACCACCCCAATATTTCCCATGTCCCTTGACGATATTGCTTTCATATTTTGCATACTTCTTTACCAACATTACCCCAACCTATAAACAAGAGCAGACAACTGTATCAAGTATTTTGTAAGAATTATGGCCCTTTTTCCACTTAGAATATGCATATTATGGATAACTCAATGTTTAAAGTTTGCGTACCACCTCAAATATTTTCAATAATCCTTGACATATTGCTTTTATATTTTGCATACTTCTTTACCAACATTACCCCAACCTATAAACAAGAGCAGACAACTGTATCATGCATTTTGTAGGAATTATGGCCCTTTTTTGTCTTTGTAACTTTGAATATTTTTTTAACCAGGTTTTCCGAAGGAAAAAACTGGTTATTAGATTGGCGAATGCGGGCGGGCGGGCTTGCTGGCTGGCGGGCTGGCGGAACAAGCTTGTCCGGGCCATAACTATGTCGTTCATTGTCAGATTTTAAAATCATTTGGCACATTTGTTCACCATCATTGGACGGTGTGTCGCGCGAAATAATTACGTCGATATCTCCAAGGTCAAGGTCACACTTTGAGTTCAAAGGTCAAAAATGGCCATAAATTACCTTGTCCGAGCCATAACTATGTCGTTCATTGTCATATTTTAAAATCATTTGGCACATTTGTTCACCATCATTGGACGGTGTGTCG
Source organism: Dreissena polymorpha (assembly GCF_020536995.1). NCBI lineage: Eukaryota > Metazoa > Mollusca > Bivalvia > Myida > Dreissenidae > Dreissena > Dreissena polymorpha. The sequence continues at coordinate 115,079,506 of NC_068357.1, forward strand.
CGCGAAATAATTACGTCGATATCTCCAAGGTCAAGGTCACACTTTGAGTTCAAAGGTCAAAAATGGCCATAAATGAGCTTGTCCTGGCCATAACTATGTCATTCATTGTGAGATTTTAAAATCATTTGGCACATTTGTTCACCATCATGGGACGGTGTGTCCCACGAAAGAATCACGTCAATATCTCCAATGTCAAGGTCGCCACGACTAAAAATAGATTTAAAAAAAAAAAAACTTACAAAGGGGGTTAATTTTTTTGGTCATTTCAAAAGTTCAGTTTGAGTTTTCTCCCTTTATCAGATTTTTTTTCACAATGAAAACCTGGTTTTGTGACAATTTTGTCCCTTGTTAAATTTTGTGTTTAGATCCACTTTACTTCTTAAGTATTATGGCTATTCCTTTCAAACTTCAAATACTTTCTTACTATCATGATGTTACTGTACCTGACAAGTTGAACTTGACCTTGACCTTTGAATGACCTTGACTCTCATGTCAGATTAATAAATTTTGCTTAAATTGCCATAACTTCTTTATTTAAGATCAGATTTGATTCATACTTTGACAAAAAACACTTACCTGACATACCACAATGGATTGCACCCAAACTATCCCCCATGCCCTACCCCAGAATCCCCCCCCCCCCCCCAAAAAAAAAAAAGAAAATAAAAAAATATTTTTCTTTTTTTTGAAAGATCATCCATTAAATGACCACACACCCACATTATACCCCCCTCTCCATGATGGCTTACATTATACTGTCAAGCACTCGAATAGTCGAGCGCGCTGTCCTCTGACAGCTCTTGTTAGGTGTCTCATCATGAGGTGAAATTTCTCAGTTTTCTATTTAAAATTTATATTTTATTTATCATTAGGTAGCGATATGTCTTGCAAGACTACTCATTCTAGATGTTTGTAGATATATACAGTGTTATATGTTATCATTTTGAAATGATGGTTCATACAATAGTATACTATCTTTGTGTGTGAATAAAACTTAAACCTTGAACAACAAATAGGCTATATAGTATTTTTAGTCATTGATAAATAATGAATAATACAATTAAAATGTAAAATACTTTTGTTAAAAAGTGTAGTATAAATGTATATTTTATAGCAAGAATGGAAATAAGCAGGGGCCCACTAGCCATTTGCCCCTTAAGTTTGTGCTGGGCCTAAACAAGGATGATCAACCATTGCCAAAGTGTTAGTTATAAACTGAAAAGCAAGTACTTGCTTAGAAATTTTTCAAAACAGAAGTTTTAAAATCCAGATTGCAAGCAGCAGTTGAGAATTTTTTTTATTCTAATACATGATTTTGGACATGTGCAGTGTGGCACTTTTGATTTACATATTGTACAATCCATTTTGTAGGTCAATTGAGCCTCTTCTACAATGGCAGAGAAAACGATGAAGATGGGCACGCGAGTGGAGGTGATAGGGAAGGGAGTGGTGGGAACAGTGGCTTACATGGGCACCACCATGTTCTCTGCTGGTATGGGGAATGTTTGTAACAGTGGCTTACATGGGCACCACCATGTTCTCTGCTGGTATGGGGAATGTTTGTAAATGATTATAGAGGTGATAGGGAAGTAGTGGGCACAGTGGCTTACATGGGCACCACCATGTTCTCTGCTGGTATGAGGAATGTTTGTAACAGTGGCTTACATGGGCACCACCATGTTCTCTGCTGGTATGAGGAATGTTTGTAACAGTGGCTTACATGGGCACTACCATGTTCTCTGCTGGTATGGGGAATGTTTGTAAATGATAATAGAGGTGATAGGGAAGGTAGTAGTGGGAACAGTGGCTTACATGGGCACCACCATGTTCTCTGCTGGTATGAGGAATGTTTGTAAATGATTATAGAGGTAATAGGGAAGGTAGTAGTGGGAACAGTGGCTTACATGGGCACCACCATGTTCTCTGCTGGTATGGGGAATTTTTGTAAATGATTATAGAGGTGATAGGGAAGGGTGTAGTGGAAACAGTGGCTTACATGGGCACCACCATGTTCTCTGCTGGTATGGGGAATGTTTGTAAATGATTGTAGAGGTGATAGGGAAGGGAGTGGTGGGAACAGTGGCTTACATGGGCACCACCATGTTCTCTGCTGGTATGGGGAATGTTTGTAAATGATTATAAAGTATTGATGATCTTTGTCATCTTAGTTTGACAAAGTCATTATCCCCACACTTTTTAGAGAAAAAGTGGGGATTATGTGGTTATCTCTGCCGTCTGTCCGTCCGTCCTGGCCACTATGTCCTCCTACACTTTATGCACTAGAACCTTGAAACTTACACACATGGTAGCTATGAGTATATGTGCGATGGTGCACTATTTGGAATTTTAAAAGTTATTGGGGTTGGGGTGGGGCAGGGTCAGAGATTTTCCTGCGACCACGATTCAAAAAGGCTCATAACTACTGTGTCCCTTCAGATATTGCTTTCATATTTGGTATGCATATGTATCTATACAACACCTTTCCATGGGCATACAATTTTTATGTCCCCCACTATAGTAGTGGGGGACATATTGTTTTTGCCCTGTCTGTTGGTCTGTCTGTTTGCGCCAACTTTAACATTTTGCAATAACTTTTGCTATATTGAAGATAGCAACTTCATATTTGGCATGCATGTGTATCTCATGAAGCTGCACATTTTGAGTGGTGAAATGTCAAGGTCAAGGTCATCCTTCAAGGTCAGAGGTCAAATATATGTGGCCAAAATCGCTCATTTTATGAATACTTTTGCAATATTGAAGATAGCAACTTGATATTTTGCATGCATGTGTATCTCATGGAGCTGCACATTTTGAGTGATGAAAGGTCAAGGTAAAGGTCATCCTTCAAGGTCAGAGGTCAAATATATGTGGCCCAAATCGCTTATTTTATAAATACTTTTGCAATATTGAAGATAGCAACTTGATATTTGGCATGCATGTGCATCTCATGGAGCTGCACATTTTGAGTGGTGAAAGGTTGAGGTCAAGGTCATCCTTGAAGGTCAGAGGTCAAATATATGTGGCCCAAATCGCTTATTTTATGAATACTTTTGCAATATTGAAGATAGCAACTTGATATTTGGCATGCATGTGTATCTCATGGAGCTGCACATTTTGAGTGGTGAAAGGTCAAGGTCAAGGTCATCCTTCACAAGGTCAAGGTCATCCTACAAGGTCAAACATCATATAGGGGACATTGTGTTTCACAAACGCATCTTGTTTACACCTGTAACCTTGACCTTAAACCTGAGGTCAGCGTTCAGGTTTTGAAATCTGCGACTGCTATTCGAAAAAGCTCATTACTACTGTGTCCCTTCAGATATTGCTTTCATATTTGGTATGCACGTGTATCTGGACAACACCTTTCCATGCGCATACAATTTTGACCCCTGTGACCTTGTCCTTGAACTTGAGGTCAGCGTTCAGGTTTCGAAATCTGCGACCGCGATTCGAAAAAGGCTCATACCTACTTTGTCCCTTCAGATATTGCTTTCATATTTGGTACCCATGTGTATCTGGACAACACCTTTCCATGCGTATGAAATTTTTGAACTTGGGGTCCGCGTTCAGGTTTCGAAATCTGCGACCGCGATTCAAAAATAGCTCATAACGTCTGTGTTCCTTCAGATATTTCTTTCATATTTGGTACGCATGTGTATCTGGACAAGACCTTTCCATGCGCATACAATTTTTGACCCCTGTGACCTTGACCTTGCACTGTTAAGATTTTGAAATCTATTATGTGGTCTCTGCTGTCCGACTGTCCATCCGTCTGTACTGGCCACTATCTCCTTATTACACTATTAGCACTAGGACCTTGAAACTTGCACACATGGTAGCTATGAACATATGTGCTACAGTGCACTATTTGGACTTTTGATCTGACCCCTGGGTCAAAAGTTATAGGGGTTGGGGTAGGCCAGGTCAGAGATTTTCACTCATTTGTTAAGGTTATTGTCGCCTACCGGTTTGCGCTCTGTGTGTAAGTCAGTCTGTCTGTCTGTATGTCACATTTTTCTGGATCCTGCGATAACTTAAAAAGTTCTTCTTTTTTTTTTTCATGAAACTTGCAACATGGATTGATGGCAATATGGACATTATGCATGTCATTTCATTTTGTTCCTACATCAAAAATTGTTGTTGCTATGGCAACCAAAAAAATATTCTGAAAATGGAATTTCTGACAATGGTGGCGCCGGTATGGGACCATATTGCTTGACAATAGCCTTGTTTTACATTAACTTCTTCATTTCTACACCAATTTATTTCAAATTTATACTGAACATCTCATATGACAGTATGGTCAATCTCAGTTATGCATGGCCCCATTACCAACCCTGGGGCACCCCTGGGTCAAACATGCGGTGTGGGGATACGTGTCGGCCTCTGCCGCGCCATTTCTAGTTTAGTCATGCTTTGGTTAAGTAAAAAGTGGTCTTCCACAAGCTACCAGCTTTGCATTGGAAAGATTGTAGCAGTTTCTTGCTTTTAACTAATTATTTTATTAATTTGGGTTTCTTGACAAATATTAAATGGTTTTGATGTTCTATGAAACAAGTCTTACTGTCCATTACAACAACCATTTTTCAAACAGCTATCCTTGTTCGTTACTAAAACCATCATTCATTCATTCTAGTTGATGTCTTAATAGCGCTCATTCTGTAATACACAACATTTCAGGAAAGTGGATAGGTGTTGTTCTTGACGAGGCGAAAGGTAAAAACGATGGAACAGTTCAAGGAAAGACTTACTTCACCTGCCCAGACAACCACGGTATATTCGTTCGCCAGTCCCAAATTCAGGCCATAGACGATGATGGGCCACCCACCACAACATCAACAACAACATCATTGCATGAGCCTCCCCCTCCGTCAGAGCCCTCTCCGCCAGAGACACCCAAGCCTTCTGGGCTCCTAGCGCCCATTTCTTCGGGTGTTCCAGCACCCACCCCGTCATCAGGGTTACCAACACCCTCTCAAGGTCAGAGGTCGATCAAGAAGTCAGGACTGAGACCACCAAGCTATGCTGGCAAAGGTTTGTGTGAATTATGTGTGAGATCAATATCTCATGCAGTGTATTTTTTCACCATTTTGGGATTGAGGCGGGGTCCCTTTGTATTGGGAAAATTTGCATCATTTTGACTAAATTTGGGTAATTAGTCTTGTTTATTTTTTTTTCCAACAAATACTCTAAATTAAGAAAAAAAGTGATATTTATATGATATTTACTAAGGTTTGACTTCTAGAGCTGGATTTGAGAGGCATTAAATGTTGAGACTTATTGAAACAAATTTTTAACCAGGTTTTTTAACCAGGTTTTCCGAAGGAAAAAACTGGTTATTAGATTGGCGAATGCGGGCGGGCTGGCTGGCTGGCGGGCTGGCGGAATAAGCTTGTCCGGGCCATAACTATGTCGTTCATTGTCAGATTTTAAAATCATTTGGCACATTTGTTCACCATCATTGGACGGTGTGTCGCGCGAAATAATTACGTCGATATCTCCAAGGTCAAGGTCACACTTTGAGTTCAAAGGTCAAAAATGGCCATAAATGAGCTTGTCCGAGCCATAACTATGTCGTTCATCGTCAGATTTTAAAATCATTTGGCACATTTGTTCACCATCATTGGACGGTGTGTCGCGCGAAATAATTACGTCGATATCTCCAAGGTCAAGGTCACACTTTGAGTTCAAAGGTCAAAAATGGCCATAAATGAGCTTGTCCTGGCCATAACTATGTCATTCATTGTGAGATTTTAAAATCATTTGGCACATTTGTTCACCATCATGGGACGGTGTGTCCCACGAAAGAATCACGTCAATATCTCCAATGTCAAGGTCGCCACGACTAAAAATAGATTTAAAAAAAAAAAAAACTTACAAAGGGGGTTAATTTTTTTTGGTCATTTCAAAAGTTCAGTTTGAGTTTTCTCCATTTATCAGATTTTTTTTTCACAATGAAAACCTGGTTTTGTGACAATTTTGTCCCTTGTTTAATTTATATCTTATCTTGGGACATTTCAGGTCACATTTGAGAAAAATATATACTTTTTTCAGTTGGGAATGGGTCCCACTACAGGACCTAAATTTGAACGAAACAAAACACTGTCATGGATTTGTGCTGTTATTAACAAGATACTTTAGAATTGGCAAAATCCCTTTCTGTGTTACTACTAGTTGGAATTTGTTAATGTTATTTGAAACTTGCCAGTGAAACAATCATATATCAGGATCTGTTTCACTGGACTGTCATTCATGCTGAGGGGGCCACACTGAAAATGGAGACTGTTGTTTTTGCCATGCTTTATATAAGAAGTTGATATCCCTTATGACAGCAAGTGTTGTTTGATATACAAAAATGTCTTCAGATTTAAAAAAAGTGTGCAGCAATCTTTGTAATGATGAGTTTATAGATGTTTTAACGAATCAATGAAGTGTATAGTCCGGAGAACATACCTGCTAAATGTCCCCAATTTTTGCGTGTCCTTTCTTTGTTTAGCTTGTTTGTCCTGCGGACGCAACACTGGTTAAAAGTCCGGACATTCATTACAAACAATACTAGTTTTATAAATTTACAAATACAGTCACAAATAAACTCAATGTGGCCAAAATGAATGGCATGTTTAATTATTATTATAAGGCGACTGTTTAGTGTTTTTGTGCTAATTCAAGCCTAATGATACTAAAATCAGAAATATTTATTATATTATGATTGTTTTGTTTATGAAATTCCTTTAACACATTTGTTGCCATTATGAGTCTTGACAGGAAGTCTTTGTTTTTATTGTGCAGTTCTTAGTTAGATTAAAGATCGATTTTAGGTGTCCCACTACATGATAACATATGCAGACAATTTTAATTAAATTAATTAATGGTGTAGATGCTTGATCTATTTAAGATCATTCATATTGCGCTTCCATTATTGTGCTATTCATAAACATTGTGCAAACATACACACTAAACAATTATGTTATCATGAGTGTACAAATTTTTAAAACTTTTTATTGATAATATTTCTGTGAAATCACTTCTTGCACAGGTGCTGAATCAGAGGTCGCTGCAACTCCTAAAAGGGCCACCAGCATCCCTAAGGATCTAGCCGTCGGGGGTACCACCCCAGCCCCTAGGTCCAAGGAAGGTAGCCCCGCTCTGTTGACACGCCCAGAAAGCAAGGAGTCCCTGAACGAGAAAGCTCCCTCTCTCTTGGCAAGGCCTGCTAGCAAGGAATCCCTCAATGAGAAAACCCCTGACTCGCGTTTGAGAAAGCCTGGAGCGAGCAAAGGAACTGGGAATCAGACTCCAACTCCTCCCTCTCAGGTATGAGAATTATTTTCAGTAGGTACTTAATTTTTATGGCAAGACCTTCTTTGAAAAATGGTACACATGCTGAACAGGGAACAGTAATTAGAGTTATCATGTGAAGTGTCAATGGTCAGCCCTAGAGTATTTAGTAAGTAAGAATTTGAAATAAAACTCAGTTTGAAAAAGTACCAAGTAGGACCCAAATTAACACTTCCAATTACATGTATTGACTATTGTTTAAGGCCACCAAATTAATTTTTACAAATTTTAACAAACTTATTGTTACGTTAACAAAATAAACACACTGGGGATTGTTATAGAAACCTATTGTATCTGATGCAATATGTTGCAACAACAGTGTCATGCTCTACCCTTGGTGCTACTGAATAACGCTTGCATGAGCATAAATGAGCTGCGTGCTGAGAAAACTGGGCCTAATGCATTTGCGATAAGTGTCGACCCAGATTAGAATGTGCAGTCCGCACAGGCTAACCAGAGTCGACACTTTCCGCTTTTATGGTATTTTTAGTTTCAAGGAAGTCCCTCTTACCGAAAATCAAAATTAGGTGGAAAGTGTCGTCCCTGATTAGCCTGTGCAGACTGCACAGGCTAATCTGGGATGACACTACGCACATGCATTAAGCCCAGTTTTCTCAGAACAAGGCTCAAATATTCCTGTAGAGTGATGGAAAAACTGAAAATGAAATTGAGGAGTCCAACACTAACAGCAGCATCCAAGATGGGCATGTTGACATTGAGGAAGACAGCGAGTTTGCTGGCTTGGCCTCTGATATTCTGCATATTAGAGTAACTAACCTCTTCTATGCCCTAATTTTTCCTGAAACTGCAAACATATGTCCAGCTTATCTGTATGTTGCCAATGTGAATCCTTCCTAAGGCTGCAAACACATGTCCAGATCACCAGTATATTACCAATGTGAATGCTTCCTTAAGCAACAAACCCATGTCCAATTTACCAGCATATTGCCAATGTGAATCCTTTGTGTTAAAGACTGGTCATGCTATATTTACTTGTATACAAACAATGCTACCATTGGTATCAGAATATTAGGTATATCTTACTATAGCGAAAATCTTTTATGAAACTTTTTAAAAGTTTGTTGATAATTAACAATGAATTAGTTATCTTTAATAGATAATGAAGTGTATTTCTTGGAAAGCATGGGCTTTTATTGACAGAACATATTAAAAAAAACTTTATATTATCTAAGCTTAATTTTAAGCACTGATAGCTATCTATCTAACAACTTTTCTAATGCAATATTTAGATCTACTTCACAACTGGAACACATATTAATTATGTTTTCCTTCTTGTAAAGGGATGAAGTTGACTTACTTATTGCATCCTTGTATGTGCATTTGTTTTATGCCACCTGTGTGTAAATTACCTTGAGACATTCCCCTGCCCCCTCCTTTACCTCCCCCAGGATCCACAGAATCCTTTACCTCCCCAGGCTCCACAGAATCTCCTCATTCTCTGTATACTTAGGAATTTCCTTGAGCATACATGTATGTTTAAATCATAAGTGGTGAGTGTTGTCCAAGTGGATGTTTTTACAGTGAGTTTCTGTTCTTTTTTCTGGAAATGTTGGACATTATATTATATTTTGGTTTTCAGTAAAGATTGTTTTTAATTTTTTACCTTATGATGGTTGTTTTTCAAAATTAGTTAAAGCATTCACCAATCTGTTGGTTTGACTGTTTACGCACCAGAGCAGTGCACTATTATAATGGAATTTATAATCAAACTATTTTGATAATTTATAATACATGTATGTTGACAATGCATGACTATGATATGAATATGATAAGTATACATTGCTGCCATGTATAAACTTAAATAGTGACAATTTGTTGCAGTTGATTAGTACAACTGCAAATGTTTGCAATAAGGGCTTTTTTGGCTGATTGTACAAATGTATAGGTATTATTCTTTCCTATTACTACATGTATTGACAAAAACTATCTTTTTGTATCAAATCCAGTCTCAAAATTTCAATTGATGTTTTTACTTTCAGATGGATGGAATCATAGCTGTTAAGTGTAGAAATAAAGTGTTTGAAACATCTATGAAACTGTTACCTTTATGTTGAGGATTTGCAGTTTTATTACAATTTTACCAATTATTATTCGAATGTGCTATCTTGCTTCAATAGAAATATATCAATGATCTAACAAAATTTTGAACAGTTTAATTTTCCGTGATTCTTTTTATTTACAATGTATTTTCTTTGCTGCACTTTTTTGTTGTACTTTTCAAATCTTATGAAGTAGGCACAAACTTGTCTACAATTATTAAAACAAAAAAATAAATGTCTGAAATATCAGAAAGAAAATTTTGAGCACCATCTTTAATTACACCATTTAAAAATTCCAGTCACCAGCGGTGGACCTGCGTGCACTGACAACCTCCATTGATAGTCAGATGACAAATCTTCAGCAGCAGCAGGAGATAGAAGGACTGAGGGCGGAGGTGAAAGACCTGAATGAGAAGCTGGAGACGTTGATGGCAAAGCGGGCCGAGGACCGACTGAAACTGAAGGAGTCAGAGAAGACAAAGATCCAGTTGCAGCAGGTTTGTTGGGATGTTTCCCTTTTTTGTTGATTGATTCATGACTGAAAACTGAACACTTTCTTTAATTATCATTGAATTCTTCTCATTTGGGCTATTATGGGGTTTTGTGAATAAAGAATTGTAGCCAAATAGAAATTTCTTTAGTTTAATTTTCTATTTATAATTATATTCTATTTATAATATCTGCTGTATTTGGTGATGTTTTATCAATGCTTCCTATGGGTCAATATTTTCTGTAGCTCAAATGGCCTTGCTCTGGCACAAATCTTGTCAGTTTTTGATACTGCATGGGTTGTTATGAATATAATGTTGTAGCCAAATAGAAAGTGGATAAGCCAAATAAGTCATGGGGTAATTTGGGGAATGGCAGATTAGGTCCTGTTCCTTTTTTGATTGATTAATGACCGCAAGGTTTATTTGAGCAAAAGTTGTATAGAATTCTTTTCATTTGGGCTTTTGTATTGTGTTTTGGGAATAGTCATAGTCTAATGGAAATTTATGTAGTCAAATTGTAAATTTGTATAGCCATGATCTCATTTGGCAAATTTCAGGATAAACTCTGATATTGATCTTTAATCTTCACTGTACATGATACTGGTATGTGTTATGATATGTTGTTTATGATTTTGTTGTGGAGAAAATGCAATATTGAAGATTATTTATGTAGATATTTTTATGAATTATTGACCAAGACAAATCACCAAGTTATTTTAGAATGGTCTGCAAACTACTCAGTATTTTTTTTTTGCAACTAATTATATTTACGCAATTAACTGCATTTCTGAAACATATCTTGCTTACACTGTCTGTATTTTTCAACCATATTTAACATACAAGATGGCAAACATGTATAAATCTAAATATATAATTAACATTGAATATTTCAAGTGATCTTTGAATAATACACATAATGGTCTAGAATTGTTGTGTTGGAAGGTTGGTGTACAAATCTGCCTTTCATTCCTACAGCTGCAAGAGTACAAGTCCAAGATGCAGGAGAGCAATGCAGATCTACAGAGGCAGCTACTGGCAGCTAAGAAGGTGCAAATCTACAAACAAATAATTATTTACCACATTTATATAAACAATTTTGGAAATAATTGGTGTGACATTCTTTTTTAGATGTCTTAATTGGTGGTCATTAACCACATTTATTTAAAACAATTTTGGAATGTCACAATATTGTAGTCATTATCCACCTTTTTAAAAATAATAAAGAAAAATTGGTGTTACTTGACCTCTTGTACATTTCAAAATAATGTGGTTATCATTCCCAATTATTTTAGCAAGAATTTAAGAAAATATGCTATTGATTGATTAGAATAGTAGCTACCTGTCAGAATGACAAAGAATTGTTCATTCACACACAAAACAATAATAATGCAAAGAATATTTTGAAACTGACATGTTTGTAAGAATATTATGAACACGCCACATTTATTGCCCAATTATCATGACACTTTGTCAGAATCTTTGTTTCCATGATATCTTGCTTGAATTAGAAACTGGGTCACATGGTATAAAAAACCAGGTCTCTTGGCAAAATTTAGTTAAAAATTAAGTTAAAAGCTTGCAAACAATCCAGAGGCTACATTTGTTGCCCATTCGTCCTGAAACATGCTCTGAGTATTTTTTTCTAATCTGGGCCGAGTTCTAGAATGGTTCTTTTAACATCACAAAAGCTCTTCAAAGCAGTTCAGTTCATTCGGGTCTCATGTGATCAACCTACAGACTTTAGTCCTCTGGTTTGTCACGTTTCATAAACCTGTTTGGTCCCCTGCACAGGAAGCACGGGACAGTTCGGAGGCCTTTGAGCAATACAAGGAGGAGATGTCAGACCTGGCAGAGACAGTAGAGATAGCAACACTCGATAAGGAGATGGCAGAGGAAAAGGTAGGTGCTGTGTGTGGAGATAGCAAAATGGTGTTTACCCATTTATGCCTAGTGGACTCTCCCATCCTTCTAAATTGGATCAATTTAATTCCAAAATTAGGGATGTCTAGTATATTAATTTTTATATTTAGAATACTTCATACAGAAAGTCCTTCAAGCAAATAGCGCAGACCCTGATGAGACGCCGCATCATGCGGCGTCTCATTTGGGACTACGCTGTTTGCCAAGGCCTTTTTTTGTAGACGCTAGGCATAAATGGGTTAACTGAGGGTTGCTGTGAAATGGGAGGTATTCTATGATTTCATGCCAACTATAAAATTGGATGGTATTAGTTATATTGGGTAAAGAGATGACCGAAGTAAAGGTGGGCAGGGTATTTGTCTCTGGTTTAACTAGAAACTTAGCAGGTTTTGAAACATCTAAAATATGGATTCTTGCGTATTTTGTTTTGCCCCCGTCATCAAGATGTTGGAGGCTTTTAAATATTTACCTTAGTTTTTTTAGCTCGGCTGTTTTCGGAAAAAACATGAGGCATTGTCATAGCCAGCTCGTCGTGTCGTCCGCCGTCAGCCGTCCGCTGTAGGCGTCGTGCTAAAACCTTTACATGGCTCTAAAATCAAAGTGCTTCCACCTACAACTTTAAAACTTCACATGTAGATGCACCTTCATGAGTTCTACACGCCACACCCATTATTGGGTCACTAGGTGAAAGGTCAAGGTCCCTGTGACCTCTAAAAAAAATAAATTCTGACAAGCTTTTGCAGCCGAGCGTGGCACTTGTTATGCGGTGCTCTTGTTCTGTTTTTCCTTTAGTAACGGGTTCAATAAATTTCATGCTTGTTTAGCACCATTGCTTGCTGCAACTCTTTATGACTTGCCCAGCTGTTTATTGGGACATTTTCTTATCTACCCATATTAGCTGTTTTCACATCAACCTCAACTTCAAAACATTTTTTTTATGTCCCCCACCACTATAGTGGGGGACATATTGTTTTTGCCCTGTCTGTTGGTTGGTTGGTTGGTTTGTGTGTTTGTTTCCTCCAACTTTAACATTTTACCATAACTTTTGCAATATTGAAGATAGCAACTTCATTTTTGGCATGCATGTGTATCTCATGGAGCTGCACATTTTTAGTGGTGAAAAGTCAAGGTCAAGGTCATCCTTCAAGGTCAAAGGTCAAATATATAGCTTCAAAGGGGCGCAGAAGGGGACATAGTGTTTCTGACAAACACATATCTTGTTTTTTAGCTCTACTGGCCGAAGGCCTGAAGAGCTTATGTCATGGCGTGGTTTGCGTCGTCCGTGCGTGCGTGCATTAGACTTTTTCTTGTTTACGCGATGAAGTCCACAGTTTTCATCCGATTCTTTTCAAACTTGTTCAGTGTCTTTATATTAATGAGGACTCAAACCCTATTGAAAATGGGATACATCAGAGTAAAAAATCCAGAATTATCCCCCCCTGAATTTGAGAAAAATGTGAAATATGTGAAATAAGGCTTGTTTATGCAATAAAGTCCACATTTTTCATCCAATTATTTCCCAACTTGCACAGTGTCTTTATCTGAATGATGAATCAAACCCTATTGAGAATGAGCAATATCAGAGTTATAAGTCCGTATTATCTCCCCTTGAATTTGAGAAAAAAATGAAAATTCAGTTTTTTATGTGATAAAGTCCATAATTTTCATCCAATTCTTGGCAAACTTGCACAGTGTCTTTGTATCAATGAGGACTCAAACCCTTTTTATGCCACCCTTCGAAGAAGAGGGGGTATATTGCTTTGCACATGTCAGTCCGTCCGTCCGTCCACCAGATGGTTTCCGGATGATAACTCAAGAACGCTTAGGCCTAGGATCATGAAACTGCATAGGTACATTGATCATGACTGGCAGATGACCCCTATTGATTTTCAGGTCACTAGATCAAAGGACAAGGTCACAGTGACTTGAAACAGTAAAATGGTTTGCGGATGATAACTCAAGAATGCGCACGCCTAGGATGATGAAACTTCATAGGAACATTTATCATGACTGGCAGATGACCCCTATTGATTTTCAGGTCACTAGGTCAAAGGACAAGGTCACAGTGACTCGAAACAGTAAAATGGTTTCCGGATGATAACTTAAGAATGCTTATGCCTAGGATCATGAAACTTCATAGGTACATTGATAATGACTGGCAGATGACCCCTATTGATTTTCAGGTCACTAGGTCAAAGGTAAAGGTCACAGTGACTCGAAATAGTAAAATGTTTTCAGGATGATAACTCAAGAATGCTTATTCCTAGGATCATGAAACTTCATAGGTACATTGATAACGACTGGCAGATGACCCCTATTGATTTTCAGGTCACTAGGTCAAAGGTCACGGTCACAGTGACTTAAAATAGTAAAATGGTTTCCAGATGATAACTCAAGAATGCTTACGCCTTGGATCATGAAACTTTATAGGTACATTGATCATGACTGGCAGATGACCCCTATTGATTTTCAGGTCACTAGGTCAAATGTCAAGGTCACAGTGACAAAAAACTTATTCACACAATGGCTGCCTCTACAACTGACAGCCCATATGGGGGGCATGCATGTTTTACAAACAGCCCTTGTTGTCCCCTACCGGTGAAACCGGAGGGGACTTATGGTTTGCGCTCCGTGTGTCAGTCTGTCAGTCTGTCACACTTTTCTGGATCCTGCGATTACCTTAAAAAGTTCTTCATATTTTTTCATGAAACTTAAAACATGGATAGATGGCAATTTGGAGAGTATGCTCATCATTTCATTTCATTCCTATGTCAAGAATTCTGGTTGCTTTGGCAACAAATATTTAAAAAAATAAATATTTTTTTTTAATGACAATGGTGGAGTTTCACCGGTAGGGGACAATATTGCTTTGCAATCTCTTGTTAAAAAGAGCAATATCTAAGCAATTAGTCCAAAATGACTACCCCTTGAATATGAGAAAATTTTGAAATCCCGCTTGTTTACGCAATTAATTCCACAGTTTTCATCCAATCATTTCCAAATTTGAACAGTATCTTTATATCAATGAGGACTTGAACCCTATTGAATATGAGCAGTATCGGAGAAATAAGTACAAAATAATCTCCCCTTGAATTTGAGAAAATTCTCCTTGTTTGTGCGATTAAGTATACAGTTTCCATCTTATTCTTTCCAAACTTGCACAGTGTTTATAGCAGTAGAGCGATTCAGGCCCTCATGGGCCTCTTGTATATATATTTCAAGTATGTTATAACAAATGGTCTTTTGCATGGTAAACTAGATTTTACTGATAAATCTTGAACCAACACTGCTTGCGCCATCACATTGATGCTTACACAATTGTTGCTTATAACCATCATGGCCAAATCACCCTTATCGTAAAGCCTTAAATTTAACTGTGACAAGGACCTTATATAGACCTCCCGCTTGCATGGCAAATAGCATATGCATTGCTTAAGATAATTCTGTACTATTGTTTGTTTTAACATCAATATTGCAAGTTGTATACATAGATTTAGAGAAATCGTCAGTAATGTTCTCCTTCAATATTACAGTGTAATACCTTACTACATGAGTTGGGGCAGTATAAAGAGTAAAGCGAGGCACTATAGATATTTAATGTTTGTTCTCAAATCGCAGTATGCTTGAATGTACATATTGGCTTAATCATTATAAAACTTGCTTAGAATTATGTTTCTTATCATATATAGCAAGTCCAAAACTATTTTGTGTCTGTGATGAGACATGTTTGATAGGACAGTGCAGTTTCCTCATATGGCTTTAGTGAATTTGAGCCCCAGTCTGGGGAAACATCACACGTGCATTAAGTGCCATCCCAGATTAGCGTGTGCAGTACACTCAGGCTTATCAGGGACAACACCTTCCGTAAAAACGGAATTTTTGTTTAGAAGAGACTTCCTAAAAACGCAAATTTCCAGAAAAGGGGGAACATGTTGTCCCTGGTAAGCCTCTGTGCAAACTGCACAGGCTAATCTGGGATGGCACTTTACACACATGCATTAAGCACTATTTTCCCAGAACGATGCCCACACTTTCTTTGCTATTGCAGTGTGAAGCTCTACAACAAGAGTTAGAGCAGTACAAGGAGAAGTGTGAGGAGCTGCAGGTCGATATGGAAATACTGAAAAATGAAATCAGTGACAAAGGTTTGAAGGATTTTTTGTGCAATATTTATGAGTGACAGAAAATTAAGAAAGTAATTATGTGTTTGATATTTTTGTGGGGACGATTGAACTTTACCGGTATGTTAAAAAGAATGGAAAAGCGTATATTTTATCGTTGCTAAGCGCGCAACACCTAACACCTAACGCAACACCTAATAATCCTTTTTATCCTATATATTTCCTGAGTATCGGGGGCTATCGCCCCCAAAGCCCCGCTTTGTCTATAGTGGTAAACAACTGCTTACTGGTAAAGTTCCATCTAGCCTTTTTGTGATAGTTTTATATGCTTATTGGCAAAAAGTAGCAGTTGAAACTAAATATTGATACTAGTTCGCAGAAATTTGTCCAATATGGCACATCTTAATAAAAATACAATTGGCATTGAAATATGTGTACATATTAAAACAAAACAAAACACATATAGCTCATAGTTGTTCATCCTGGCACATTTAAATATACCTACATGTATATACTGTACCATGGAACGTTTATTGTTTGCAGGTACTGATGGTGTAGCCACAGATTTCACTGTGAAGCAGTTGAACCAGCAGATTGAGAGACTGAAAGAGGCACTTGTCAAGTATGTTGTCTTTGTTTATTTCTACTTATTTTAATTTGATTTTACATAAAGCCACAGAAGGCTTATAGAGTCTGTCTTGAATCCACTTCCTGGGAAGAACCAGTACTTTGTTATATCGGAAAGATCAGAACACTCATGGCATTTTTAGTATGCTGCATGCTTTATATTGAAACAAACAGGTGGCACTCCTTATTTCGACAATGTTATATATATATATATATTCATTCATTCATTGTTTATGCATGTCCAAAAACTTTAACCGTGGTCATAACCTTTGCAATATTGAAGATAATTAGTTTAAACCTATATATTTCAGCTCGATTGCATCGAAAGCCTCAGGCATATTGAAATGCTCTTGAGTCTGTTTCCTGGGCATAGAACCAGTACTTGGTGTCTGTGGGGGAGATCTAAAGAACGCTCCCACAGTGGGGATCGAACCTATGACCTCTTGTTCGGTAGGCAGACACCCTATCCATTACACCACGGTGACCTGTGGTAGCAACTTGATATTTGGCATGCATGTGTATCACATGGAGCTGCACATTTTGAGTGGTGAAAGGTCAAGGTCATCCTTCAAGGTCCAAGGTCAAATATATGGCATCAAAGCGGCGCAATAGGGGCATTGTGTTTCTGGCAAACACATCTCTTGTTTTGAAGTTGTAATGCATGACATCAATAATTTAGCAAAATTGTGTATAAACACAGATATCAAAAACATGCGTGATGTAGTGGTAAGCTCTAGATTTCCAATGTTCGTTCATCAGGGTAGGTAGATTTTTTCATAATCTTTGATTGTTATTGTAATTGTTTAAAGCATGTCCAAAAATAACAGATTTGTTAAAAAGTTATATTTCTTGGTTAGCCCAAAGTGATGTGATTTGTCTCGCATTTTTGCTTCCTACAAAGCTTTGATGCCAGTTCTTAAAATTAAATTGTTGTCATATGTGAACACCCTCAGCACGATCACTTCACCTGACCTTATTTTGACCTTGAAATTGACCTTCTTAAGGACATCCCTTCTTGCATGACATAACATGTTTTGTTTTGATGTACCAACAAATAAATTACCAAAAATATTGAAATGAAATGAAAAACAGTTTCATGTTTATCCGGGCACAGCTGAAATACATAATTTCATAGGTTAATCACTATTAATTCTCTGATGCATAAAAACATGTGCCTTGTGTAAGAACTTGTTTTTCTAAGTACATGTACATATGTATAACACATGGATATAACACAAAATGCAATAAGGTAGGTAAATAGGGTGTTTTGAAATTGCCGAACTATGCTAATCAATACATAATTACAACTTCTGTTACATACACATGAATGCTGAATTCTGATTGGATAATTTGTTCACATGACCGGTTTTTATGCCCCTGGATCGAAAGATCGGGGGTATATTGTTTTTGGCCTGTCTGTCATTGTATGTGTGTGTGTTTGTGTGGGTGTGTGTCCCAAAACTTTAACCAAAACTTTAACCTTGGTCATAACTTTTGCAATATTCAAGATAGCAACTTGATATTTGGCGTACATGTGTATCACATGGAGCTGCACATTTTGAGTGGTGAAAAGTCAAGGTTTTTGGTCATCTCTCAAGGTCAAAAAAACAAATCCAAAAGCTTTAACCAAAAATTTAACCTTCTTCATAACTTTTGCAATATTGAAGATAGCAACTTGATATTTGGCATGCATGTGTATCTCATGGAGCTGCAAATTTTTAGTGGTGAAAGGTCAATTTCAAGGTCATCCTTCAAGGTCAAAGGTCAAATTTATGGCTTCAAAGCGGCGCAATAGGGGGCATTGTGTTTCTCACAAACACATCTCTTGTTCATTTTCCAATGAACCCACTTCGTATGCAAATTTAAACATAAATATTCATTGCCCTACATTCTGGTCATAAACTATGTTGCCAAAATGACGTTGTGTTTTGCACGAAACTTTATGTCGGTTTTTTGGTCAATAGCAAAATATATTTTTTGGGCGAATTTCAACGATATACCTGTTTGACGGAGATGAAACGGAGATGAAACCGAAACTGAAAATAGATTCATACGCTATATTAAAAAGGACTTTTATGACCCTTACCACAATAGAATTTCACCCTAACCACGATAGAATTTCATCATTTTCTGCATTTCATCGGTGTATGAACTGTCGGGGAAAAATACACCTAATTTATGCATAAACGCTGTTGGCGTTTATGCAAATTAGGCGTAATTTTACCGACCGTTCATACACTGATGAAATGCAAAAAAAATCTATTCAATTCTTAAATACTAGTATACATTCATGAATGACCAGAAAAGTTATATCGCTGCCAGATATATATCATGATTTTCGGACCAAGCGAACCCTGATATAATGGAGTTGCATTGTATCTGTTTGTGATTTTCTTGATGAAATTTGTGTAAATACTATTATCACAATATATTTGCAGGATGCGAGATCTTTCAAACCAAGAAAAGCATGACAACGCAAAGCTTCAAAAGCAGACAGAGAGCATGACAGCAGAGATGAAACAGTTGAGGAAGGACAAGGAACGTCTCTCAGGGGAGGTGGCTCAGCTGCAGGAACAGCACATAGAACTGCAGGAGCAGGTAATGTTTGACTGTTACAATTTACACCCCAGTTTAGTGTTTGTTATACTTTTAGAATAATGTTTATGGGTGGTAGGCAAGTTGCAGGAACAGCCCATAGAACTGAAGGAGCTAGAAATATTTGGTGGCTGTTAGAATTTGCTGTCCAGTTTAATGTGTAAAATCAAGTTAGAATAATTTTCAGCGAGCTTCAGAAGTATATTTTGGTATTTTCATATTATGTCCAATAACTCTTAATCTTGTCAAAACACGTCTTCCAAGATTTTCGTTGCCTAGAGTTAGAGGGCTTATTAATTAATCAAGTTAAAAAGTGATTGTATTATTAGATTAGGCTAGATCATTTGTTTTGTCATCAAGTTGTGTTGTGGTGCAAAGTGGATCCTGCTCAATAACTTAAGAACAATTTAAGTACTTCACTGCTACTTCATGTTTAGATACCTTATAATCAGACAATGCTTTAGATTGCATATGAGATAAGTGATGTTGAGGTCAAATTAACCACTTTAACTAGAAATATACATCCTTTCCGTTCAATAACGAAATAGTGAATAGAGATATTTTAATTAAACTTCTTTTATACATCCTTATGTAAAAAAAAATAAATTGCAAAAGGGGCTCTTCCTCTCTTGCAATATGACCTCTTAAAACCAATATGATTGAAACAAGTTCTCTGAGTACCATTATTGGTGTCGTGTTCTGAGAAAACTGGCTTACTTAATTCATGGACGTAAAGTGTCGTCCCAGATTAGCCTGTGCAGTCCGCACAGGCTAATCAGGGACGACACTTTCCGCTTTAATGGTATTTTTAGTTTCAAGGAAGTCCCTCCTTACCGAAAATCAAGTTTAGGTAGAAAATGTCATCCCTGATTAGCCTGTGCGGACTGCACAGGCTAATCTGGGACGACACTTTACGCACATGCATTATAACCAGCTTTCACAGAACACGACACATTGCATAATATTCTATACGAGCCTCCCTCTGTCCCCACAGAGTAAAGTATCATTGCAGATTAGCCTGTGCTGTCCCCACAGAGTAAAGTGTCATTGCAGATTAGCCTGTGCTTTCCCCACAGAGTAAAGTGTCATTGCAGATTAGCCTGTGCTGTCCCCGCAGAGTAAAGTGTCATTGCAGATTAGCCTGTGCTGTCCATACAGAGTAAAGTATCATTGCAGATTAGCCTGTGCTGTCCCCACAGAGTAAAGTGTCATTGCAGATGAGCCTGTGCTGTCCCCGCAGAGTAAAGTGTCATTGCAGATTAGCCTGTGCTGTCCCCACAGAGTAAAGTGTCATTGCAGTTTAGCCTGTGTTGTCCCCACAGAGTAAAGTGTCATTGCAGATTAGCCTGTGCTGTCCCCACAGAGTAAATTGTCATTGCAGATTAGCCTGTGCTTTCCCCACAGAGTAAAGTGTCATTGCAGATTAGCCTGTGCTGTCCCCACAGAGTAAAGTGTCGTTACAGATTAGCCTGTGCTATCCCCACAGAGTAGTGTCATTGCAGATTAGCCTGTGCTTTCCCCACAGAGTAAAGTGTCATTGCAGATTAGCCTGTGCTGTCCCCACAGAGTAAAGTGTCATTGCAGATTAGCCTGTGCTGTCCCCACAGAGTAAAGTGTCATTGCAGATTAGCCTGTGCTGTCCCCACAGAGTAAAGTGTCATTGCAGATTAGCCTGTGCTGTCCCCACAGAGTAAAGTATCATTGCAGATTAGCCTGTGCTGTCCCCACAGAGTAAAGTATCATTGCAGATTAGCCTGTGCTGTCCCCACAGAGTAAAGTATCATTGCAGATTAGCCTGTGCTGTCCCCACAGAGTAAAGTATCGTTGCAGATTAGCCTGTGCTGTCTCCACAGGATAATCAGCAAGACACATTACGTCTAAACTGGATTTTGTACTAATAAAAGACTTCCTTTGAATTAAACATGCCATTAAGCGGAAATTGTCCACACGGGCAAATGTTGGACGACACTTTACACTCATGCATTAAACCCTTTATCCAGTGCCAGTTTCATACTTAGAACCAATAAAATGCTTCAATATTTTTAGAGATTAAATAATAGAACATTTTTTAAGACCACTTTTTACTCAAATTCTTCATTTTCAAGCCTTTAGGTACTTATGAGCAGTAAACAGCACAGGCTATTCTAGGACGACACTATGCGCATGCATTGAACCCCATTTTCCCAGACCCAGAGAAATATCTTAAACCATTAAACTTATAATGGGAAAGGGTTGTCCCTGATTAGCCTGTGCGGACTGCACAAGCTAATCTGGGACAATACTTTATACCCACATGCATTAAGCACCATTTTCCTGCAGGTGGATGCGGCCCTGGGTGCAGAGGAGATGGTAGAACAGCTGACAGAGAAGAACCTCACCCTTGAGGAGAAGATGAACGAGCTGCATGATGAGAAGGCTGATCTGGTATGGGATGTTGCCGTATGCTTATGTTGTTTCAGATGTAATTTTTGCATGTGTCGATATTTCCCTGAATTTTGGTGTGTGAGTCCACCTGATGGATCAAGTTTAAGTTGTGTTCTTCTCCCTTGATTTTTGATGAAATTGCGTGCATTGGACTCTGGAATTTTCTTAAAAATAACACTGACCTGGATTTTGTTTCAAAACGCTGTCAGATACTGACCTTATTTTTGTTTTGTGAGTCTACCTTCACTACTTACAGATCATGTTTAAGTTTAATTTTTGTCAATTGATTTTTGATGAAGTTAATGGCTGGGGACTGTAAAATTTCTAAAAAAGCTGCTGTGTGGCTTCAAAGTGCAGTAAGGGGCATTGTGTTTTACAAACACAGCTCTTGTTGAAAGTGCTAATTACACTTTGAATTGTTGTTGACCTATTTTTATGAGCGCTTCGTCAAATTATTTAAGAAGTCACACAATGTTCGTAAACCTTAGGTTATTATAGAAATAATTTGCTCGAGGGCTCATGCAAATATTTCTATTGACATCGACTTTATTTTTTTTCAAAAGTAAGTTTTGCAAGCACTCATGAAATCATTTATTATCACTTTCTTAATGTTATTTTATAAAAGTTAATATGGGAAGTGCTTATTAAATAATAATTGTAATAGTCCTTTCTTTATTTAAAACATAATTTTTGCTGTTGCTCATGATAACATTAATAGTTATTTTCATTATGTTGTTTTTGAAATTATGTTTTGTTAATTGTGTTTTAAATGTATAGGTTGTCTTGGGCTTAAGTTGGGATATAATTTCCCCTATTGAAGAGATGACTTCATGTGATATCACACCAAACTCAATGAAAAATAATGTGATTGTTTTTACAAGTTCACTCTTCTTTTGGCCTAAATTACCCAACAGCTACAAATCAGCAAAATTGGCTAATGGAATTTCCATTTTGGTACAGCTTTATCTTCAATAAACCCAACTAATAATAGAAAATGGTAGAATCCTAATGTAAAATGGAATACTTACTGAAGAAAATGTTGAGCCAGAGGATGCCCTGAATAATTAAAATCTAAAGAAAATGCACAGGCTAAAAGGGTTCACAAGCAAAAGTATGGGTTGTAATTTGGCCTGACCTGGAGCAATTGCAAAGCTTTTAATGTGTGATGGGCCTGATTATGAAAAATGCTTTATTGAAAAAGGATGTGTTCTCATTTGCAGGAAGCCATGAATGAGATGAATGAAGAATTGCAGGAGAATGCCAGAGTTACGGAACTTGAATTGAGAGAAGAAGTCGACCTGTCTCATGCTAAAACAATTGAGGTAGAAAGGCTTCACTTTCATTTATTGGGACAACTTGTCTTGAAGCATGATCATATTTTTATGCAACCACTTTTAGAGAGGATGGAATGTCTGTTCGATTTTTTGTGGTGCATGTGAATTTAAGTAAGATTTGTATATTTGTTTTGATTTCACTAAAATACTGGAGGTTATGGAAGTGATGTTCTCTTTCATAAATCCTGTATATCATTACCGGTATATTCATGAATTTGTTCTAGATTTTATTTCCTGTATTTAGCAATCATGTTTGAAATTAAATCATCTATTCAGTCAATCAATGTACACAATCTAAAGTTGGTTTGTTCAAAAATTAGAGTCTGGACTACTAATCACATGATTGCCATTTAAAAGAACTTAAATGCATTTACATTGGCTTATTTCCCTCACAGGTTCTCCTCTGTTTACTCCTGGTTATAGAGGAGCAAGAATGGGATTGATTTTTTGCTCAGGAAAATTCTGTGGTCTGTGCGGCATTTGAAACTGGGACCTTCCTATTCCTTGACATGCATCCTACTTGTTAATTGTTAACCAAAAAAAGTATAACAGATCTTTTTTAGCTCACCTGATTGCTCAGGTAAGCTTTTGTGACCGGTCTTTGTCCGTCTTCCGTCTGTCCGTAGTCCACATTTGGTTTGTAAACATTCTAGAGGCCACATTTCATGTCCGATCTTCATGAAACTTGGTCAGAAGATTTGTCCCAATGATATCTCGGTCAAGTTCGAAACTGGGTCATGCTGGGTCAAAAACTAGGTCACTAGGTCAAAAAAAAGAAAAACCATGTAAACACTGTAGAAGTCACATTTCATGCCCAATCTTCATGAAACTTTGTCAAAATGTTTGCCTTAATGATATATTGGTCGAGATCAAAAGTGGTTCTGGTCCGTTGAAAAACATGGCCGCCAGTGGGCTCGGACGAGTTCGAAAATGGTCCAGATCGGTGAAAAAACATGGCCGCCAGTGGGGCATTTTTCTCTATACATGTATGTATATAGTGAAAACATGTGAACACTCAAGAAGTCACAATTTTTGCCCAATCATCATGAAAGTTGGTCAAAACATTGGTTTTATTGATATCTCGAACGAGTTCGAAAATGGTCTAGATCGGTTAAAAAACATGGCCGCCAGTGGGCGGGGCATTTTTCTCTATATGTATATAGTGAAAACATGTGAACACTCTAGAAGTCACACTTTTGGCCCAATTTTCATGAAATTTGGTCAGAACATTTGTTTCCTTGATATGAGAGTTGAGTTCGAAAATGGTCCAGATCGGTGAAAAAACATGGCCGCCAGTGGGCGGGGCAATTTTCCATATTTGGCTATATAGAAACCTTGTAAACACTCTAAAAGTCACAATTTTTGCCCAATCATCATGAAAGTTGGTCAAAACATTGGTTGTATTGATATCTCGGACGAGTTCGAAAATGGTCCAGATCGGTGAAAAAACATGGCCGCCAGTGTGCGGGGCATTTTTCTCTATATGTATATAGCAGACCGGTTTACTTCTACGGATTCGCCGTAGTTACTTCGAATTATTTGGCTAAACTACGCACTACAGATTTGTACTGAAAAACTACAGATCCATCGATCAAAATGGTCAAATTTCAGTTTTTAATAGTACTTTCGCTTATTTTCGGTCTTTGCGGGTAATTTATCAATCATAATCAGTTTGGCGCTTGCGTAGTAAGAAACGTTAAAATTCAAGCCTCCCGGGGAATGAGTGCTGATCGAGCTTGTCAAGTTGTCACCGCAGAACAACTGACTTCGCATTGGTTCACAAATTTAGCAGAATATATACGATTTTACGTTGCTATCCAGTATACACATCTCTCTCTATTGCGGATAATACTGACGATAGTCGATGTATCGGGATTGAGCATGTCTGTTTTTACACGCGTCCAAGATAGCGGCGAGCCGACGAGAAATTGCGATTAACGGCGAAAATAATAAATACCATTCAAACAAACAACGGATATCATATGGTCATTAGGGAATAATGTAATGCGTGTGTCAATTAACGCAAAAGACTACGTTTGAGATAAAAATTAAAAAAATATTTATCAGAAATCTGCGCAGTGAATGTGCGTCACGGAAACAAGTGTTGGAAAATTGGAGTTCAGTTCTACTCACAAAGTTAAATCATTTATAATAAGATGAGTATCGTTCGAAAATGGAAAGAGACAAACATGATTTGATTTATATGTTAGTGGATCTGTGTTTACTCGGATTCTTATGCATATTCGGCTTTACTATGTTTGTTACGCTGTTCAGTTTAATGAAATAGCATTGCACTGAGGTTGTCAAGTGCAAGATATTGAAAGGTAAACAAATAAAATATATTATTTTAACTCCATTAAATAAATTATTAACACAGCAAGAACACTAAAGGGTGTTTGTCAATATTTGTTTATGTTTTCCCCTTATGATATTTAATTAAAAAAAAATACTGAATTAAATTAACAGCTACTCTTAAAGAGCTTATGAGCAAATGGTGTATTTAAGAATCTATAGATTAGTGCAAGTTTAATATGCATGTGGATGGATATTCATTGTAAGAAGACATTAAAGCAGCACGTTATAATAAAAATGCTATCAAACATGCACTTAAAAACAATTTTAATTGTGCTACTTATAATCGTATTTATAATGCTTAATGTTTCCCAATTTCATGGTTTATCATGCTATTTTTTCCGATTTCATGGTTAATCGCGCTAATTTTTCCAATCCAAATGGCACAGGCTGTAACAAATAAAAGCAAATAAAATCACTTAACAGATTAAATGGTTAGCAAGTAAATTCATCTAATGCTTTATGTACCGTTAAACTGCTTGTGACCCAGTCATGGTGTTTTAATGCTCAAAATGATTGAAAAGGTTAAAACTACTGACAACAGCCCAAAACTACTGAGAGATGCCCTACATACTACTGAGAAGCAATCGGTAGGGTAAACAGGTCTGATATAGTGAAAACATGTGAACACTCTAAAAGTCACATTTTTGGCCCAATTTTCATGAAATTTGGTCAGAACATTTGTTTCCTTGATATGAGAGTTGAGTTCGAAAATGGTTCCGGTCAGTTGAATAACATGGCTGCAGGGGAGGGGGCAGTTTTCCTTATTTGGCTATATAGAAACCTTGTAAACACTCTAGAAGTCACAATTTTTGCCCAATCATCATGAAAATTGGTCAAAGCATTGGTTTTATTGATATCTCGGATGAGTTCGAAAATGGTCGGGATCGGTGAAAAAACATGGCCGCCAGTAGGCGGGGCATTTTTCTCAATATGTATATAGTGAAAACGTGAACACTCTAGAAGTCACATTTTTGGCCCAATTTTCATGAAACTTGGTAAGAACATTTGTTTCCTTGATATGAAAGTTGAGTTCGAAAATGGTTCCGGTCAGTTGAATAACATGGCTGCCGGGGGGGGGGGGGGCAGTTTTCTTATATTTATATAGTAAAAAAAGCTTGTGAACACTCTAAAAATCACATTTTTTGCCCAATCATCATGAAACTTGGTACAAAGATTGGTGTTATATATATCACATAATTAATGCCATAATTATTGCCCTTAGATTGTCCAAATTTTCATTATATTGTACAAAATCCTTGTAAACACTCTAGAGGTCACAATTTTGTTTCAGATTTTATGAATCTTGGTCATAATATTTATTTTTGTAAGCAAAGTTAGATGTTTGGTAAGGGGGGAAGTCAACTCAAAATATAGGTTACCAGGTCAAATCTTACAAAAACAAAAACACTCCAAATGCCAGAGTTTTGGTTCAATAATGATGAAACTTGACCAGGATGTTTGTCGTGACAATATCTAGGTCAAGTTTGACGTTTGGTAAAGATTGAATGAACCGACTCCTCTCAGGTGAGCAAACTAGGGCCATCTTGGCCCTCTTGTTTAAAGATAAAACTATGTATTTCCGTTCTAAGACCAGTTGCTTAACTTGTCAGACCAACTTATAAATACAACAATTACCTACCATTATTTTATGCTTTCCGATGGGTTTTAAAGAAGTGTGAGCAAATTAAAACTGAAATTTCGCTGTTTCAAACAGAGAAAAATAACAGTTAAAATTATCAATAATTTTCATGGTTTTACTGGAACTATTTTTAGATATTTTTGGTGTCCCGATTGTGACCCCTAATTTTACCAAGGGCGACTAGTCTGCATTGAATGTTTATTAAAACATAAGGACTAGCTTCGTTTGAACATACATGTAATAACATTTCAGGGCGCCTAACAGGGAATGATATTTTCCAGAATGGCAAAAATACAAAAATAATCATTAATAAGCATAAATAAATAAAAAAATCTTGGATTTGGTGGAATATCGATTTTAATACACTCGTGATCATAGAAAAAATATATTTTCAGGAGTGGCGCAGCATTTTCTATTATCCCTCATGAATTAAAATCTATATTCCATCAAATCCAATAAATATCCATTATTTATACACAATAAGCACTGATAAACCAGTTTACCCAGTAAGTGTGTGGATATTAACTGAATGTTGGTATAACTGAAGTACTATTGAAAACACAAAAGATTTAAATTAACAATATTTTTTTTAATCAATGGACAACTTTCAATCCACAGGCTGTGAGAAAACTAGAGGCAATGCAGGAAACCATTTCTGACTATGAGAAGACCATCAACAAGTTCAGAGAGCTCGTCTCTACCCTGCAGGTAGAGTGTGTGCGGTGTATTAGTGTCTCTACCCTTCAGGTATAGTGTGTGCGGTGTATTAGTTATTACACCACGGAGAGTGTGCTGTTGATTTTGGATTTATAAAGAAGTTAAGAGAAATAATAGGGGTTAATGAAGGGTTGCCCTACTTTAATAGCTGCTAACAATACTGATAGTTATAATGAATTAGGCATTAGGCATTTTTGCCCTGATGCAGTAGTTTGTATCCCATACATAACAACAATGTTGTAATATTTTGATTAGGCTGTCAGGAGTGGACTTGCGTTATATTGTGTTATCAAAACTGGTTTCAGACCTTTCTTGCACTTAGACTTTTATACAATGTCAGTGCATAAAACAATGATAACATATATGTTAATTAATTGTGAGTTCTGCAAGAAATGCTGACTGTAACCAGACGTATTATTCACATGAAAACTTCATATATATATATATATATATATATATATATATATATATATATATATATATATATATATATATATATATATATATATATATATTCCTGTGATGACAAATTAAATTACATTCAGCTTAGAAGTAGTTACTTAATCAGAAGTTTTCACAGAATAATTGCCATGGGAAACATATTTACTGTGTTTTTTTTACCCCTACTGGTCCTTACTCAATTTTGCTGTATTGAGTTTAACCTCTGCCACGGTTTTTAAATAACTTAAGTATGTAATTAAAGTACTTAATTGACTCCACTTGCTATCTCAAAAAAGGAGACGATTCGAGAGCTGAAGAGCAAAGAAGGCGGCACAACAGAGGCCAAGGTGGAGACGCCGTCCATGGACATGATGGACTTCAAGACAAAGTTTGCCGAGACAAAGGCCTTCGCTAAGACCATCGACATGGAGCTGCGTAAACTGGATGTGCAGCAGGCTAACACACACGTACAACTGCTGCAGTCCTTTATGTCAGAGTCCTTCCTGAAGCGCGGAGGTGAGCTGGTTGTCATGGAGATGAGAATCAAAATTTAGATTGAGTTTATGATGTACTTACTTTAACCCTTTATCACTTAGATACATATTTTAACGCATTTGTAGTCCCATAGAAAGTTAAATTTAATTAAATACCTTTCTTACTAAATTCAAGTTTTAAAAGCTACATTTCCAACCCTTGGTTGTTGATGAGCAGCAAACAGCATAGAACCTGAACAGACTGCGAGTTACTTGCAGGCTGTTCTGGTTTTATGCTGTTTGCACATAGCCAATTTTACTTTGCTTCTTAGTGGAAAAGTGTTAAAGAAAGAAAATCAACTAATCCGAAGTAGCAAACAAAAGCTGACCCATTTAAAATTCTTTCAAAATCACAAGCAATATCATACTATTAAATTTTGTTTTTGAAACTACAAGTGGAAAATGAAATGGGCAAGGATTATTTGTACAGATTAAGTTAAAAAAGGGGTTACTCCTAATAACATCATTTTATCAACAAAGCTGCCTAGAATATTCTTGACTGAAGTTTTAAATAATAAAAAAAAAACAGCAAATTGAGCCTTGTGTTTTTAAAGATGTTTTTTGTAGAGATTTTAATTATTCTGTTGGTATTTATTATTATTTCTGTCTCGCTCAGGTATACAAATGTGTTTCCCTGTATATTTGTAGGAGATCATGATGCCATCCTGGTACTATTAATGATACCCAGGATCATTGCCAAGTCAGACCTGTTGGCCACACAAGTGAGAGATAAGGTTAGAGGATTTCGACACAGTTTTGTGTTTTGAGTGGAAGTGTTATTAAATTTATTGCCACTATTAAATATTTTTGCATGCTAGTATTATCATGAACATTTGTGTCTTGTTCTGAGAAAACTGGGCTTAATGCATGTGCGTAAAGTGTCGTCCCAGATTAGCCTGTGCAGTTTGCACAGGCTAATCAGGGACGACACTTTCCGCCTAAACTTGATTTTCGGTAAGGAGGGACTTTCTTGAAACTAAAAATACCATTAAAGCGGAACTGATCTGGGACGACACTTTACGCACATGAATTAAGCCCAGTTTTCTCAGAACAAGACACATTTTGTTGTTTTTTATGCCCCTGGATCGATAGATCGGGGGTATATTGTATTTGGCCTGTCCGTCTTTCTGTCTTTATTTCTGTCTGTCTGTCATTCTGTCCCAAAACTTTAACCTTACAGTAAAGTTTTGCAATAACTTTTGAAATATTGAACATAGCAACTTGATATTTGGCATGCATGTGTATCTCATGGAGCTGCACATTTTGAGTTGTGAAAGGTCATGGTCATCCTTCAAGGTCAAAGTTTTAAAAAAAGCGGCGCATTAGGGGGCATTGTGTTTCTGACAAACATCTCTTGTTTACCCTGGAACAGATTTCTTGACAGTTCATAAACCCATTTTGCAAAGATTTGCTTAAGTCTTCAATTTTTATACGCCCGTATAAAATAGGGGACGTATTATGTGAAACCCCTTGGCGGGCGGGCGGGCGGCGGGCGGGCGGCGGGCGGAAGGCATCACTTTGTCCGGACTCTAATTCAAATTGTATTCATCCGATCTTCACCAAACTTGGTCAGCAGTTGCATCTAGTTGATATCTAGGCCAAGTTCGAATATGGGTCATGCCGGGTCAAAAACTAGGTCATAGGGTCAATAAGTGCATTTTCAAAGGGGCCACTTTGTCCGGACTCTATTTCAAATTGTATTCATCCGATCTTCACCAAACTTGGTCAGCAGTTGCATCTAGTTGATATATAGGCCAAGTTCGAATATGGGTCATGCCGGGTCAAAAACTAGGTCATAGGGTCAATTAGTGCATTTTCAACGGCGCCACTTTGTCCGGACTCTAATTCAAATTGTATTCATCCGATCTTCACCAAACTTGGTCAGTAGTTGCATCTAGTTGATATCTAGGTCAAGTCCGAATATGGGTCATGCTGGGTCAAAAACTAGGTCAAAGGGTCAATTAGTGCATTTTACTTTGTCCGGACTCTAATTCAAATTGTATAAATCTTATCTTCACCAAACTTGGTCAGTAGTTGCATCTAGTTGATATCTAGGCCAAGTTCGAATATGGGTCATGCCAGGTAAAAAACTAGGTCATAGGGTCAATTAGTCCATTTTCAACAGCGCCACTTTGTCCGGACTCTTATTCAAATTGTATTCATCCGATCTTTACCAAACTTGGTCAGTAGTTGCATCTAGTTGATATCTAGGTCAAGTTCGAATATGGGTCATGTCGGGTCAAGAACTAGGTCATAGGGTCAATTAGTGCATTTTCAACGGCGCCACTTTGTCCGGACTCTAATTCAAATTGTATTCATCCAAAACTTTTAAACAACTTTTTATCCTGCGTCAAAGTGGTATGGGGGTATAAGTCACATTCAGTGACAAAGCTCTAGTTAAATCATCAAAAGATGCAAATAATGACTATTTTAGAGCATGGTAAATTTTCAGTATTAATGTTTCCTCACAAATATCTTTAATAAAACAAAAATTTGCGAATCTGAAACAACTTTTTTTAATTTCCTCAATTTACCAAAACGTGAAAAGGCCCCTTTAAAGTATACTGAAAAGGCATAAAAAAATTCATTGCATTTTCATAAATGCTTGCAGTGACCATATGAAATTTGTAAGCATTGTCTCACTTTCCAGTGATTATATGCTGTTGAGTTTTTTATACGCCGGTTTAAAAAAAACGGGAGGTATTAAAGTTTCACCTTGGCGGCGGGCGGGTGGTCGGGCGGGCGGGCGGCTTCCACAGCAGTGTCCGCTCTCTAATTCAAATAGTTTTTATCCGACCTTCACCAAATTTGGTAAGAAGTTGTATCTAGACAATATCTAGGTCAAGTTCGAATATGATTCATACCGAATCAAAAACTAGCTCACAGGGTCACTTAGTGCATTTCAAGCATTTAACATGGTGTCCGCTCTCTAATTATGCCCCCCTTCAAGAAGAGGGGGTATATTGCTTTGCTCATGTCGGTCTGTCGGTCGGTCTGTCGGTCTGTCCGTCCACCAGGTGGTTGTCAGACGATAACTCAAGAACGCTTGGGCCTAGGATAATGAAACTTCATAGGTACATTGATCATGACTCGCAGATGACCCCTATTGATTTTGAGGTCACTAGGTCAAAGGTCAAGGTCACGGTGACCCGAAATAGTAAAATGGTTTTTGAATGATAACTCAAGAACACATACGCCTAGGATCATGAAACTTCATGGGTAGATTGATCATGACTCTCAGATGACCCCTATTGATTTTGAGGTCACTAGGTCAAAGGTCAAGGTCACGGTGACCCGAAATAGTAAAATGGTTTCCAGATGATAACTCAAGAATGCATACGCCTAGGATCATGAAACTTCATTGGTAGATTGATCATGACTCGCAGATGACCCCTATTGATTTTGAGGTCACTAGGTCAAAGGTCAAGGTCACGGTGACCCGAAATAGTAAAATGGTTTTCGGATGATAACTCAAAGAACGCATATACCAAAGATCATGAAACTTGATAGGTAGATTGATCATGACTCGCAGATGACCCCTATTGATTTTGAGGTCACAAGGTCAAAGGTCAAGGTCACGGTGACCTGAAATAGTAAAATGGTGTCCGGATGATAACTCAAGAATGCTTATGGCTAGGAGCATGAAACTTCATAGGTACATTGATCATGACTGGCAGATGACCCCTATTGATTTTCAGGTCACCAGGTCAAAGGTCAAGGTCACAGTGACAAAAA
The DNA here is from genome assembly GCF_020536995.1 of Dreissena polymorpha. Classification (NCBI taxonomy): domain Eukaryota; kingdom Metazoa; phylum Mollusca; class Bivalvia; order Myida; family Dreissenidae; genus Dreissena; species Dreissena polymorpha. The sequence continues at coordinate 115,111,836 of NC_068357.1, forward strand.
ACATATTCACACAATGGCTCTCACTACAACGGAGAGCCCATATGGGGGGCATGCATGTTTTACAAACTGCCCTTGTTGAAGTAGTTTTCATCTGATCTTCACCAAACTTGGTCAGAAGTTGTATCTGGACAATATCTAGGTCAAGTTCGAATATGGGTCATGCCGGGTCAAAAACTAGGTCACGGGGTCACTTAGTGCATTTCAAGCCTGTAGCATGGTGTCCGCTTCCTAATAGAAGTAGTTTTCATCCGATTAATCGTCAAACTTGGTCAGAAGTTGTATCTTGACAATATTTAGGTCAAGTTCGAATATGGGTCATGCCGGGTCAAAAATTAGGTCACGGGTTGACTTAAACCATTTCAAGCATTAAGCATGGTGTCCGCTCTCTAATTGAAGTAGTTTTCATCCGATCTTCACTAAATTTGGTCAGAAGTTGTGTCTAGACAATATCTACATGTAGGTCAAGTTCAAATATGGGTCATGCCAGGTAAAAAACTAGGTCACCAGGTCACTTAGTGCATCTTAAGCATTAGCATGGTGTCCGCTCTCTAATTGAAGTAGTTTTCATCAGATCTTCACCAACTTCGGTCAGAAGTTGTGTCTAGATGATATGTAGGTCAAGTTCAAATATGGGTCGGTAAAGTTATCAAGTTGTCCAAAGCCTTAAAACGGGCGTATTTTGTGACAGTTTGGCACTCTTGTTGTAGATTACATTTGCATTTTTAATGTGAAAACACTAATTAGATTATCAATGTACAATTCAAAATTATGTGTATGTTAATAAACGATAAATTGTGTTGTATCATAATTTTGTGTGATAATTTTGATTGCTTCAATCATAGTGTGAGACATTTTATTCTTACTTAAAGTTGAGATATGGGGCTTGATTTCGTGTCACCATTTCTGGTAAAGTTCCTTTTCTGTATTGCAGAATCAATCTTGGTTAAATATCCTAAGTCCATAAACTGGATGCATGATTTGAGAACCTAATTTTGTGTAACAATTAATTCTTTTTAGCATCACTATATGTTTTGCATCAGAATGGGCAATAATCAGTAGAAGTTCTAAATGACCACTCTGTTCCTGGTTTCAGTATGAGCTGTTGAACTCGTTTGACAAGTCTACGGTGCTGAAGTCCCATCAGGCAGAGCAGAGCAGCTTTGCCAACCACATGATACTGATATTGAGTCTGCTACAAAGTGTCATGAGACAGTATGACAGGTCCGTACACTCGGGTAGATTTTATAAAAAAAAATTAAATGGGGTTTAAATATTAAAATTTAGAAACCTCAGAGAAACACCATATGCTACTGATTCTGCTACAGAGTATCATGAGACAGTATGACAGGTAAGCACACTCTCGTGCCTTTTCGTGGTTGTATTTTTTTGTGTGAGAACTGTATGTTATTATTGCATTTGTGGTATTCGAAAGTGCGTTTTGTCAACCTGAGAAAGTATTTTTTGGAATGTGCCTAATTTTCTAGCCTGTAATGTTGACAATGACATTTTTTTGATCTCTTGCTAGGTAAGTACATTTTCTTTGTTGAGAACTTTATATTATTAATGCATTCTTGGTGGTTAAAAATGTGTTTTGTCAACCGGAGAAAGTATTTTGTGAGGCTTTATATGTATATAACTATACTGAAAATATCTTAATTTAATATTCCTTGTTTACTAATGATTTAAAAGCAACATTTTACTTGTATCGGCTTTGAGTAAATGGGTGTGAGTCTGTAAAGGAGATTTCAATCGTTGGTTTCTGCTTTCTTTCTAGATACTTCAAATTGTTTGAGCCATTGTAATGGATCTTTATACATAGGTACTCACAAACTAGCAAGAGGTATTGTATATTGCATAAAGGGTGAGCGGGGTCAAGCTCAGTGTGGATGTTGCTATAAATAGGAAAACTGTAGAAACATCATATGTGTCTTGTTCTGAGAAAATTGGGCACAATGCATGTGCGTAAAGTGTCGTCCCAGATTAGCCTGTGCAGTCCACACAGGCTAATCAAGGACAACACTTTCTGCTTAAACTAGATTATCTGTAAAAAGGAACTTCCTTTAAACACAAAATACCATTAAAGCGGAAAATTTCGTCCCTGATTAGCCTGTGCGGACTTCACAGGCTAATCTGGGACGACACTTTACACACATGAATCATGCCCAGTTTTATCAGAAAAAGACACATATCAAGACTTCTTCAGATGACTAATGTGACTAATGTGGATGAATGAGGTCATGGTCACAAAAATGATTACAAAAAGAAAAAAAGGTTTCCAGTCAATAACGTGTGGACAAAGTGTGATATTTACTTGCAAATTATGAGACTTAGCTCAGGAATCATCTACCTACCCAAAGTATTAATTAAGTTTAGTCAGTTTATCTCTGACTTGGCTTTAACAACTTATTTTTGTTTTCAGTGCTCTGAAGACATGCAGTGTGGACTTGTTCCTGAAAGTGGGGACCCTGCTACCAGAAATGGCGGCCCATGAAAAGTCCCTGGACCACTATATAGACTTGCTGAGGAAGGATCAGGTGAGGGGATTACCATAACAACAACAGCAGTGGTGTCTAAACAATTGTGTTATGTATTATAACAAATAGAAATTTTGTTTGTGTCTAAGAGATGTTCAATATTTATGTCGCGTTCTGAGAAAACTGGGCATAATGCCAGAGCGTAAAGTGTCGTCCCAGATTAGCCTGTGCAGTCCGCACAGGCTAATCAGGGACGACACTTTCCGCCTTTATGACATTTTTTGTTTAAACGAAGTCTCTTCTAAGCAAAAATCCAATTAAGGGGGAATGTGTCGTCTCTGATTAGCCTGTGCAGACTGCACAGGCTAATCTGACACGACACTTTACGCACTGGCATTATGCCCAGTTTTCCCAGAACGCGACTCATTTATATGTGTGTGTGTGTGTTCTCGATCTTGCTTGATAGGTTGAGACTACAATTGTCTGAATATTATGTATTTTCACATTTGGATGAAGAGGAACATAATCAGCTGCTAAAAATTAAATGAAGATAAAATGTTTTGTGATTTAGTTTGTGTACTCTGTAATGTATTGCAAATAATGTTCATGTTCCAGTTGGATGAAACTACATCTGTGGAGCTGTTGGAGAAATCCATTAACTTCTTCCAGGTATTGGGGCCAGTATTTTTGTATTATTATCCCCCGCCATAGGCGGAGGGATATTGTTTTGGCATTGTCCGTCCATCCGTCCGTCTTTCCGTCCGTCCGGCACTTTTGTGTCCGGAGCCATAAGTGCTTTGGCGGATTTCATTCAAACTTGGTATGAGTATATATATGGATACGAGGATGATGCACGCCAAATGTCACCATCTGTTAATAACGGAGTTATGGCCCTTTGTATCTTGAAAAAATGTTTTTTGAGTGTCAAATATAACACTTTTGTGTCCAGAAGCATATTTGCGGGGGATATCAATTCAACGAATTTGCTTGTTTAAATGTATGCTTAACTGTAGTGAAAGCATAATGTATGGATTTTTTAGTTCAAATGAGCAGACTTCAGGTTGGTATTTTGTCTGTCAAAGATAGCAAGCATTAAATAATAACTGAAGGCAATGTTTTGTAAAAAAAATCTATAGTTTGTTTAAGAAATGCCAGTGTTTACTTCTTAATCCAAATACTTTGCACTTGTTTTCAGAATAATTTTGCTCTAGTGGTATGTGTTCCCAGCTTAGCTTGTTTAATAATCATGTTTGGGTGTATCATTCAAGACTTCATCCTCTCAATTTATACGTGATTGTTGGCTGTTCATGCAGAATATACTGGTTAATGGTTATTCCATGTGTGTATATAGGGTTTGCAATTGTCATTTTACTTGCACAGAATAGAATTGTCCCAGTTGAAAGAAAGTCATGTATTGACTTGGTTTCATATCATGAAATGGGGTTTTGAGTCTGGTTTGTTCCAATAGACTTACTCCTGAATAGGCTCGATTTTGGAAAAAAAGACTAATTGGTAGGTACAAACAAAGCTGACACAGTGAAAATGCTTAACCGTAACAACAGTTACTATTGAATAAAAGTCTGATTATGTGTTTAAAACACTGATGAGTTTTCTGGTATATATTTTCCACATGTGCTCTTCAACTCTTACAATTGTCTCCCTTGCATTCACCACAAGACTGGAGGAGTATTCCCCCTTACATAAGCAATCAGATAAAAGAGTATTTTCCCTTATACTATGAATATCAAATTAAACTGTACAAAGTTAACACTTTTTGTACCTACTGATTAGAAAGATTTTTTCAATGTTTTTGAGATCTGATAACACCTTTAAAGAATAAGTCATCCATTAACCTGTTGACATAAAATGTGACTTTGTTGCTCAGTGGAATACCCTGTCATTATTTACACTGTCATTGTACTACAGGATTGTGAATTCATTGTCAATACTGCCCTCATTTGTGAAAATGTGTAATAGTATTATTTGAGTTTGTTTCTCACTTATTCATTGGCAATAATACATACCGGCATGATAATAATAGCATAATGTCCAAATTGGGAACTGTGTATGTCATATAAACTCTGCTATTTTAAAGCATGCTTGAACTAACACAATTTAGTTGTTTTGTTTTATTGTTAGTGTGTGCATTGTTTGTAAAATGCCTTTCTATTTATCTTTTATTTTGTCCTGTTTATAAGTATTTCTTGTTAATCTTGTTAAATGTGGTGTTTAAAAAATATTAAACATGCAAGTACAAACCAATATTCATCATTTATTAACAATTTAACTAAAAAATACACACCTGAGGTGCTAATTTTAACATTTTTCCTGATTTTACCTTGACCTAATTATTCTACTTATGTTTCCATAGCAACTGTACTCAGTGCACCTGTCGGGTGAAGAGGTCAACTGCACGACCTTCATGAACGACCAGACCAGACTGGTCCTCAGTGCGTGTGAATGCATCACGACAGATATAGGACGGCTCAAAGTCCTTATTTTGGTGAGATGGCTGAGTATTTTATTTGCGATGTATAATTGTACTTGAGCTTATTAAAATAGCAATAATTTGCTTTTTTGGTGGGGAAGAGTTTTCAGCTTCATGAAAAATTTACAGATGTAAGATATGTGTAGCATCTTGAGAAAACCTGCCTAGTGAGCCAAAATATTGATTTTTATTTTTGTACATCAGATGACAGATGTTTTTATTGCTATTTTTCACTTGAATAAAACTAAGATAATTGCAAATATATTTAATTTTTCAATCTTTATAACAAATTTATGTAATATATTGGTGAAATAACATTGTGCATTTGAAGTCAAAATTTTAGCTATAAGTCACATTCTGCGGAAACTGGGCTTAATGCATGCGCATAAAGTGTCGTCCCAAATATGCATGTGCAGTACGCACAGGCTAATCCGGGACAACACTTTCCGCCTATACTGGATTTCGTTCAAAAAGACTTTCTTTAAGTGAAAAATTCATAAAAGACTGTGCAGGCTTATATGGGATGACACTTTACACACATGCAGTGCGCAGGCTAATATGGGATGACACTTTACACACATGCAGTGTGCAGGCTAATATGGGATGACACTTTACACACATGCAGTGTGCAGGCTAATATGGGATGACACTTTACACACATGCAGTGCGCAGGCTAATATGGGATGACACTTTACACACATGCAGTGTGCAGGCTAATATGGGATGACACTTTACACGCATGCAGTGTGCAGGCTAATATGGGATGACACTTTACACACATGCAGTGCGCAGGCTAATATGGGATGACACTTTACACGCATGCAGTGCGCAGGCTAATATGGGATGACACTTTACACACATGCAGTGTGCAGGCTAATATGGGATGACACTTTACACGCATGCAGTTAGCTAATATGGGATGACACTTTACACACATGCAGTTAGCTAATATGGGATGACACTTTACACACATGCAGTTAGTTAATATGGGATGACACTTTACACACATGCAGTTAGCTAATATGGGATGACACTTTACACACATGCAGTTAGCTAATATGGGATGACACTTTACACACATGCAGTTAGCTAATATGGGATGACACTTTACACACATGCAGTTAGCTAATATGGGATGACACTTTACACACATGCAGTTAGTTAATATGGGATGACACTTTACACACATGCAGTGCGCAGGCTAATATGGGATGACACTTTACACACATGCAGTGTGCAGGCTAATATGGGATGACACTTTACACACATGCAGTGTGCAGGCTAATATGGGATGACACTTTACACGCATGCAGTTAGCTAATATGGGATGACACTTTACACACATGCAGTTAGCTAATATGGGATGACACTTTACACACATGCAGTTAGTTAATATGGGATGACACTTTACACACATGCAGTTAGCTAATATGGGATGACACTTTACACACATGCAGTTAGCTAATATGGGATGACACTTTACACACATGCAGTTAGCTAATATGGGATGACACTTTACACACATGCAGTTAGCTAATATGGGATGACACTTTACACACATGCAGTGCGCAGGCTAATATGGGATGACACTTTACACACATGCAGTTAGCTAATATGGGATGACACTTTACACACATGCAGTGAGCTAATATGGGATGACACTTTACACACATGCAGTGCACAGGCTAATATGGGATGACACTTTACACACATGCAGTTAGCTAATATGGGATGACACTTTACACACATGCAGTTAGCTAATATGGGATGACACTTTACACACATGCAGTGCGCAGGCTAATATGGGATGACACTTTACACACATGCAGTTAGCCTAGTTTTACCAGAATACGGCTCATATTATAACATATAAAATGTGTTTCATCAACATGGGCAATCAACTGCAAAAACATATCTCTATATTGTATTCTGAAGCGCTAGTAGCATGTTTTATATGTTTACATATGCTGCATTACTATTTTATTACTGAAACACTTTGAAGCAATTGTTTGAAAATTGTCAAAAAAAGTATCCAGTTTCAAATTCTTAATGCTATGCAACAGAGACTTGGTAAGGTAGCACTTTCTTGTAGCCGACAGTCAGTCTGTTGTAAGAATGTTCGGTCGCCTGTTATACCTGAAAATTGCAACTTTCTCTTCCGTCATTTTTGCTTCCCATTATGTTTTAACATATTTGATAATGTTTGTTGAAAGCATATACAAATTTCGCTATGTGCTTCCGGCCTTGATTTGCTTAAGTGCCAGGCTTGATATACATTCACAAGTCTTCCCTTTGATATACAAAAGCAGTGTTGATGCAAGCCTATAGCTAAACAAACAAACAAACACGTCTTAATGCCGAGCTAAGCCTTTATTTGTCAGTCAGCATTCCGCTGAAACATGACTGGCATGTATGTGCCCCGACCCGGGATCGAACCCGAGACCTCTGGATTTCAGCAAGCGCCTTATCCACTGAGCTATGGAGGCACATCTGTCATTTCAGACATAGTGTTGCTATATTTAACAATGATAATCCGAATTATAACAAAAAAATAAAGATGATGAAAAAGAGATATTAAAACTAAATGATTTAGAAATAATATACTTATAAAAAAGATACCTGTGATACTTTTAGATAATTTACATTTCAACCATTAATTTGTATGTAAAAACAACAACAACAGAAAACCTTGAATTTACTTCAAGTATTCAATAGTCTGGTTATAGCCTGCCACATAAAGTAATCAATTAATATAATCTGAAAAACAATACAGAAGAGAATCACCTCATTAAGTAAATGATTATTGTCTTGTTTTATTTTTTATTAAAAACACATGTTGATTTATAGATGTGTAATAAACAATAATTTTAAATTGTGATTCATGTTCACTTAACAATGTCACAGTAATGAGTTTGTTAACTTCATTGATTAGCTATGCTCAAAATTCTAATTAAAATATTATTCATATTTTTTCTGTTTTGAACTTATGATTTGCGATGAACGCACTGATCTATTTTTATTCATTTTTGTTTAAATGTTTACATATATGTTTAATATATGTCATGATGTATAATTTAATATGTTAGCCTTGATTACTATATAGTTGACTAATATTTCTGCTGCATATACACACTGCAATAATGTTTATTATTTATTTTTAAGCCTGGACATGAGAATACAGAAATCTCCATTCTGCTGCGAGACCTGGAAAACTACAACAATGATGCCCGGATGTGTGCTAGAAAGGTAAGAGGATCAATTGACAAGTGAAATAATCTGCTTTGACTGTACAAATCAGATAATGACTGTGTGTTTATATGATGCATGTATGTATGATCTAACCCAAGATTCTATTTCATACCTTATTTTAATAATCAAGTTTCGGCATTTGTTTAGGAACTAAGGTTATGGGTAGCCTGCTCACACATGTCTAGAGTGAGTGTAAAATAAAATACGGCATGAAAAGTCTGCATGTGTCAGATCTTGTTTATCACATGCTTTTAGATGACTCTTTTCTGGCGGACAGGCTGGATCTATCAACCTGGTCATTTTTATTATGCCCCTGGTAGGGTGGTACATTTGTATACAGCAGTTGAACTGTCCGTCAGTCCATAAGTCCGAAAACTTTAACATTGCCCATAACTTTTGCAATGTTGAAGATAGCAACTTGATATTTGCATGTGTATCTCATGGAGCTGCACATTTTGAGTGGTGAATGGTCAAGGTCATCCTTCAAGGTCAAAGGTAAAATATATGGCTTCAAAGCGGCGCAGTAGGGGGTGTTGTGTTTCTGACAAACACATCTCGTGTTGTTCAATGACTTCAGTTCACATAAACCAATCTTATGAAAATTTAAATATAGCAAGGTTGCTTGTGATGGTATTCAAGGCTTTTCTTGACAAGATCAACGCCACTATTATTAAAAAATAGAAAGCAAGATTCTGCTCAATTACATAAGTTTGGCTGGAGTAATTGTACAAACATTATGTGTGTATCAAGTTTACATGAAGACATAGTTTGAGATTGCATTCGGCGCCAGCTTGGTAAAGGTCAGGTCACTGTTACTAGAAAAAATTAATTGCTCATCGGTGGTTTCTGGTGATTAACTTTAATTTGTATTGACCAATTTTGTTTAAACATAAAGTATAGCAACTGTGAATTGAGACCGAATTTTGAACCATAGTTTCGGCATTTCTTTTTATGTCCCCCACCACTATAGTGGGGGACATTGTTTTTGCCCTGTCTGTTGGTTGGTTGGTTGGTGTGTTTGTTTGCTTTAACATTTTGCCATAACTTTTGCAATATTGAAGATAGCAACTTCATATTTGGCATGGATGTGTATCTCATGGAGCTGCACATTTTCAGTGGTGAAAGGTCAAGGTCATCCTTCAAGGTCAAAGGTCAAATATATAGCTTCAAAGCGGCGCAGAAGGGGACATAGTGTTCCTGACAATTACATATCTTGTTTAGGATCATTTTGACTGAAAATAGAAAAAATACATGAACTGAATAATTTATGTTAGGATATAGGTATTGCCCCGAAAGTGTGTGTTTAGGTAGCTTATAAGCAGACCTAGCTTTAGATTTAATTTGGGGCCCGTAAGTTCAAGGGCATGGTCACTTCTACTAGAAATAGATAACATTTCTGCTGAAGAATTTGAGTTTGTATTGAATGTGTGTTTGTAGGAAAGTATAGAGCTGACATTTTGTGTGAAGGTAGCTTTCATGCTGACTAAGCATAAGACTCAATTTGAGATCAGGTAATACAAGATCTATGTTGTTGTTTATAACACTTGAGAAGACTGCTTCCGCCCAATAGTTTGAATTTCTATCATTCAATCTTGTATGTAAGCATTTGCAGCTTACATGAGACATAGATTGGGGTTTCATTTGTGGCCATTCGTAATGAAAAAAATATTATTCGTAATGGTTGTGTAACATGGTAATAAGGTACAGCATGTGATACAAACCAGTTTTGTAATCTACAAGTGTCTTCTTAAAGTACTTTAGTACTGGTACAGAAAGTCACAAATAAGGGATAGTCTTGTATAATTTAGCCATGTTTTCTAATCTATGATGGTTATTGTCCCCTACCGGTGAAATCGGAGGGGACTTATGGTTTGCACTCCGTCTGTCTGTCTGTCAGTCAGTCCGTCACACTTTACTGGATCCTGCGATAACTTTAAAAGTTCTTAATATTTTTGATGAAACTTGAAACATGGATAGATGACAATATGGAGATTATGCACGTTATTTCATTTTGTTCCTACATCAAAAATTCTGGTTGCTATGGCAACAAATATATATAATTTTTTTTTTTTTTTTTATATTTTACTGACAATGGTGGAGTTTCACCGGTAGGGGACCATATTGCTTGGCAATCTCTTGTTCAGTTTTTACTTATATTTAGTTTAATTATCCCCTGCCATAGGCAGAGGGATATTGTTTTGACATTGTCCGTCCGTCCTTCCGTCTTTCCGTCCGTTTTTCCGTTCGTCCGTCCTTCCGTACGTCCGGAGCCATATCTTGGAAGTGCTGTGGCGGATTTCATTGAAACTTGGTATGAGTATATATATGGATAAGAGGATGATGCACGCCAAATGGCATTGTACACCATCAGTTAATAACATAGTTATGGCCCTTTGTATCTTGAAAAAATGCTTTTTGTGTGTGTCCGGAGCCATATCTTGGAAGTGCTGTGGCGGATTTCATTGAAACTTGGTATGAGTATGTATATGGATAAGAGGATGATGCACGCCAAATGGCATTGTACACCATCTGTTAATAACGGAGTTATTGCCCTTTGTATCTTGAAAAAATGCTTTTTTGAGTGTCAAATATAATACTTTTGTGTCCAGAAGCATATTTGCGGGGGATATCAATTCAACGAATTTGCTTGTTTGTTATAGATCTTTCAAATGTAAGGGCTAATTTAAAATAAGTTTTTGAAAAACGCATATGAAAAATAGTAATTATATGGAAAAAATAAAGCATATTAAAGATTTATTTTGTAATTGAATAGCATGTTTGAATCTGCATGTTAAAGTCTTGTTGTCACTTTATATTTGTAGTTTGTATTTCATTTACTAACAGTGATTGTTTTTTTTTTGTTTTTTTTTTAAATTCTTTTAATATATCAAACTTATTGATCGTTAATTAGATTGAAACTCGAAATGCACAGGTAAATTTTGACATTGAAATTCTGCCAAGTTTATTTAGGCATTGGGTTATGAGTTGTACATTGTACTTGTATTAATTTTCTGAACCCAGATATACATTTCCAAGATGTTCTGTTGAAGTTTCTGTAGCATGGTTATATCCTAAGTGAACAGAATCTTCTGTTTGGATATGATTTGCTCTTAACCTGCTTTATTTTGACTTTGGTTGAAAAATTGTGGGATGAAGTACAATTTTGTCTCATTTTATGTTGTTTTAAAAGTGACACTTTTTTCATTTTTTTTCTTTTTGCTGTTATTATTTTTTGTTTATTTAAAAAGAGTCTAATTGCAACAACAATTGACGTGTGTATGTTATATTTTATAAATTACCTAACGTAAATCTTCCTTTAAACATAAAATACATAATATATAAAATATATTGGGATTGTATTGGTTCTCAAAATATAATTTATCTGATATAATGTCGTTTTTGTTGTTGTTTACATATACTATTATCCACATCTGTAACAAATCATTTTCGTGTTTTTCATGTTTTGTTAGTCAGCATTATCACCCAATATTGCATGCGTTTTCAGATATTTTCGATATTGTCTGCGGTATGTATCCTGTGTGTTTGCATTTCTTAACCAGCAACGCAGTGTGTTTAACACATTTGGGATACCATGAATTACAGTCTTTTGGAGGTCTATTAATTCTTTCAGTGCTGGAACCGAATTTTGAAGGCCTTTGCAAACAGTTTGGATCCCGATGAGACGCCACAGAACGTGGCGTCTCATCAGGATCCAAACTGTTTGCTATTCTTACAGTAGTCTTTGGGAAAAGAAATCGAAGAAAATGCTAATTTTAGAAATTCAGCAGACGACATTTTAGCAGACGACAAATTTCCCAGCATGCAAAGGGTTAGAATCATACAGAGAAAAGGCAAATGTGATTGCTGTGTTTTCTGCATCAGGATAACCATTTTCATTTGTCTTTTTTTGTTGTTAAAATTTTAAAACTACCAACGGTATCCAGTTGAAACTTTTAACACTTGCTCTGAATAATTAAATATTTCTAAATTATTTTTTATTCATGCTATCCCAAACATAACAAATGTTTAAAATTGTCTGATATCCACAAACTTTTAAGAGAGAAATTCCTTTATAAAAACTGCAACATAGAAAATGGTGCATTATACAAATTGATGACTGCAATTGTAAAAATATTTAGATGAGTGGCAATAAAACTTTTCATTAAGTTCTTGCAGTTATATTGTACTCAATTCCAGCATGAATCACATGTAAGAGTTTCTTGGGGTCACTATTGCTATGTTAAGTATTTGCAAGCATGCATTATTAAAAAAGTTCACATCTTCTGTTTTTGATCACAGATCAGAGGTTTCATACTGTCAAACTAACATAGCTTTACCATGAAATGTTTTGATTGATACAAGTGGAAAATATTTGCACACTTTTTGTTAACATTTATGTAGTTTTCATAGGCTAGATAAAATATTTTTGATAGGCTTTTAGTAAACACCAGTCCTGACATAGTATAGTTACAGTACTTTAAAACCCTTTCCTGCTCATAAGAAAATTGAAAATGGCTATATGCAACCAGCATATAACCAGAACTGCCTACAAGTAACTCCTGGGCTGTCCAGGTTTTATGCTGTTTGGTGCTTATATGTATTGTAGGGTTGGTAATGAAGCCTTTGAAACTTGAATCTAGCACAAAATGTCCTTAATTGAATTTCATTTTCTGAGGGACCACAAAAGCATTTAAATGCGTATATGAATGCTAAAGAGTTGATTAACAATGTCATAATGTCTTTAGGGGTTTCTTAGTTATGAAAAAGGATAAAAGTTAGTCACTGTGCTTGAAGTGAAGTTTCAGTGATCAATTGTGTCTTGTTCTGAGAAAACTGGGCATAAAGCATGTGCGTAAAGTGTCCTCCCAGATTAGCCTGTGCAGTCCTCACAGGTTAATCATGGACGACACTTTCCGCCTAAACTTGATTTTCGGTAAGGAGGGACTTCCTTGAAACTAAAAATACCATTAAAGCGGAAAGTGTCGTCCCTGATTAGCCTGTGCGGACTGCACAGGCTAATCTGGGACGACACTTAACGCACATGAATTAAGCCCAGTTTTCTCAGAACAAGACACAATTATTGTATCTACTTTACATTTTCTGCCAGATACAATAGTTTAAGGGTCAGTATGGAATCAGTGCATTATTTTTCAGCACAAATTTTGCCTATATGTTTTACTATAACATTTAGCAAAATTTCAAGCTAGTTTGACCTCAGATTGTGTGGGATTTATTGCACATATTAGTTGAAGAAGCTATGAATATTAATAATGGAAAAAATAAAGATCAATTAAACCAATAACATTAATACTAATCTGTTAGATGAAAACTTGATAAAAGTTTTAGTAGACCAAGTGTAAATTGGATGCACTTTGCTGCCACAGCCTCATTAGAATTGTTTGGCATCTATTCTTGAAACTGCGAGTCAGTTTTTTAATCAAATGACTCATTTACAGCCATGAATTTATTAACTGATACTTTTTTTATTTGATTACCTGAGCACAAAGGTCTTTTGCTGATTTTTTGTGATCACCTGCTTTTGTCCATCTTAATGTGTCCTGTGTGGTCAACATTTACCTTTTTTGACATTCTAGATGCCTCATTTATTGCTCAATATTTATGAATTATTGTAAGAGTGTTTGTCCCAATCATATAAACAAATCATATCATATATGAAAAGTGGGTTATCTAGGGTTAAGAACATGGTCCCTAGATTGAAATTTAAAAATCTTGCAAACACTATGAGAGGTCTTATTTAAGGCCAACATCTTTATTAAACTTTGTAAAAACATTTGTCCTAATGCAATCGTGGAAGAGTTTGTAAGCATGTCTTGTAAGGTAAAAAAAAGGGTCTCTAGGTAAAAATTAAAGAAAAAGCTTGTGAGCACTTGAGGGGCCATATTTATTGTCCAATCATTATGAAACTTGTTTAGAACATTTCTCTTAATGATGATTGGGTGGAGTTTGAAACTGGGTTAGATTGGGCCAAGAACTGGGTCACTAGGTCAATGGAAACCAGAAGCTGGTGAACACATTGGAGGCCACATATAATTCCCAATCTTCATGAAACTTTGTAAGAACATTTGCCTCAGTGAGTTCAAACCTAGGCCACATTGTATCAAAAACCAGGCCACTTGGTTTACTAAAAAGCTTGTGAACACTTTAAGAGGCCACATGTTTTTTCCCAATCATCATGAAATCTGCTCAGAATTTGAGTTCAAATGATATCTTGGCGGAGTTCTGAAATAGTTCTCGAAACAGCTCAGTTTTTTAATTCTCAGGTGAGAGACCTAGGGTAATCTGCTCTTTGCTTTTTTTTCAATAGTGTTTGTTAGCAACATGACCATGAAAACTATTTCATCCCCCAATTAATAGTTTACTCGTATATATATGTTGTGCTTTTGTAATTCTTGTGCGGCTATTCTGCTTCACACAATTAAGTCTAAAGGCTTTCAAGAGATGGATGTTTAATTGCCATAACTCGAATTGCAGAACTAGAACTTCAGCCATGTTTGATTTGCTTGATCATGTTGAGTTCAATTATCATTTAGTTAGATAATTCAATTTTATTACTTTTCTTTTGAAGGCGTGTTCTTGTTTCAGTAATAAATTGTATGTGGCAACATTAAATATATGGAAACAATAATATATATTTATTGTTTTAGTAAGATTTTGGTTAATGTGAATGTGTGTACTGTAATATTTATACGAAAGTGACAAGTTATTTAGTAAAACCATAACAATTATCAATTTACCTGACACTTGCACACAAATAGTTGAAATTTAAATTTGTGTAACAAATTAGCTTCAAATTGATTTATGAATCAAAATCCAATGGACATAAGATTTAATCGATCATTTATCTGTCAATTATCAATTAACTGATAGATTACTTAAAAGGAGTGTTGCAGTTTTGGTCATTACTAGTAACAACATAAAATATAATCACATGAAAAGTACAGAAATAATGTTGTTTCTCAGAGGGGATAATCATGACTTTCAAGATGGCGATGTCCGTGCCAAAATAGCTTTTCTGGCCTTTTTATACCCTTTATTGATTTTATTAAGTTTTTACATGCCATCATATCAGTCACAAGTGATAAGTGTTTATTTCGTATTGATATTCCCTTTAAATCTCTTCATTACAAGCTACATATTTTCTTAGCGGGAGCTGTAATTTTGTGATACTGCTAAGAAATTTTGTTGCAAGTAAAGTCAAGATATAGAGTAAATATTAAATACTAAATTAAAGTTAAACACTTGCTGATATAACTGGGAAGTGAGTGACATTTAAACAATTAAAAAAAAGTAATAAAGGGTATAAAACATTAAAATATACCTGTTTCAACACAGACGTCACCATCTTGATCGTCACATGATTACCCCCTCTGTTTCTATTATTTTTATTTTTTTGGCACGAAACATTTCAGATGGTTTGAATACTGTTTAGTTATGAAGTTTTGAATGTATATCATCTATATTGCAGGTGAAGCGCCGTCTACCGCAAGGTGACTTTGCAAACACTGCGACTCCCCTGAACTTCAGCAAGGAGGTATGCTTGTAATTACATGAATAGGCCCTGGCTCTGGAAACACTGGGCTAATTGCATTTCCCCTTTTATGGTATTTTTTATTATGCCCTTGGTAGGGTGGCATGTAGCAGTTGAACTGTCTGTCTGTCCGTCAGTAAGTCTGTCCGAAAACTTTAATATAACTTTGCCCATAACCAGCGTTTTTCCTCACCTCTTTGGGACTTGTGCCAATACCGGTCAAATTGGGAAAATTAGCATCGTTTTCATCAAAATTGGGAAATTTATTGATTATGCTCAAAGCTAAATAAAGCATATTCTAAACTAAAAAAACTGTGCGATTTCTGGTTTATTTTATATTTATTATTGAAGAATAATATATGGGCAGAATAAAATACTTGCATTTGCCATCCAGTCAAATGTGACACTCCTGTGTATTCATACTTAGAATTTAGAAATCAAAAGTAAACGCTGCTATGTAGCAATGATTAACATCTTTAATATCAGAATTGTATCTATTATCATGTTTAATAGACATTTAAAAACATCTGAACAATCAAGGATTGTGCATGTTATGTGACATCAATTGCATACATCTAATATATTGAATAATCAAGACGTGTTATAACAGCAAAATTATTCATCCAAGTGATGTCTGCAACAAATTAAATTAAAATCACATTTTAAATTTTAACTATATACCAAACTATGCTAGATAATAATCTCGATTTGGAACAACAGCTATTCCACTTCACATACATGTGTCTTGCAAAAGTTCAGTAGCACAGACCTTACAAAAGGAATTACCAGGTTTAAGAATAATTCAACTTTTAACTGCAGAGAACACAGGAATTCTCTTGTTCAAACATGGTCTGCTTGCTCAATTTATCAGAAAGTATAATATTTGAAATATCACAATCTACAACTTGATCAAAACATCAGTTTTTTATGCAAAATAGTTACAAGAGAATACAATAACATTACTATAACTGCTTACAATTCAATCTTTAAACCCAGTTGAACAATTTGGCCAGTGGTACATTTAAATTAAAGTCTTGTCTTTCTTTGCAAATTAAACTCACAATGCAATCAAAGACCTTCTGAAATATGCGACGCCATCGTTGCTGGTAATTCGCGAAAATGTGTTGCGTTTTGATTAAGGTTCCTCTTATCGAGTACAGTAGTATTCAGACAACGGGAACCAATCGCTATATCATCATCAACACTTGCTGCGGTTACTTCCCCTGTTGATAACAAGCACTGACTTAAGTTTTACTCGATTTTCGCCGTAAAACAAAAGAGTAAACATCGCACATTTTTTTTCCTGTGAATGGGGATTTTTTTTATTTGAATTTGGAATTTTCATTTTGAAATTGAGAAAAATGGTTGCATTGGGAATGGTGCCAATTTACGGTACTAACTTTATATAGAGGAAAAACGCTGATAACTTTTGCAATATTGAAGATACCAACTTGGTATTTGGCATGCATGTGTATCTCATGCAGCTGCACATTTTGAGTGGTGAAAGGTCATCCTTCAAGGTCAAAGGTCAAATGTATGGTTTCAAAGCGGCGCAGTAGGGGGCATTGTGTTTCTGACAAACACATCTATTGTTCTTTAAGGAAATCTCTCTTAAACAGTGTCGTCCCAGATTAGCCTTTACAGACTGCACAGGCTAATCTGGGATCACACTTTACCCACATGCACAGGCTAATTTGGGATCACACTTTACCCACTGCACAGGCTAATCTGGGATCACACTTTACCCACATGCATCAAGCCCAGTTTTCTTAGAATGGTGTCTTAATAGAAAACACATTTTACACATGGGTTGCCTTTTAACTGGGATCAGTGACTGTCCAAAACAAGATTTGATAAGGGGTGGGCCTATATGTATAATGTAAACATGATACTGCAGTTTAGATGTATTATTGACAGGTTACATGAGTGAGGTATTTGTTTGTCAAATGTTGACCTCTAGATAAGATATTTATTATATACAAGATTGAAATAAGAAGAATCTGTCAATGAGAATACTCTGTCAAGTATTGTGTATTAAATATGCAATTTTACAAATATGGGTTTAACCCTTTCAGTGCGGGAACCGAATTTTGAAGGCCTTTGCAAACAGTTTGGATCCTGATGAGACGCCACAAAACGTGGCGTCTCATCAGGATCCAAACTGTTTGCTATTCTGATAGTATTCTTCGAAAAAAAATCGAAGAAAATGCTAATTTTAAAAATTCAGCAGACGACATTTTAGCAGACTACAAATTTCCCAGCATGCAAAGGGTTAAATTAAATTATAGCATATCAATTGGCATCTAGCTAGGTGAAAATTATGTTTTAGGGTTAACATATGAAAGTGTCTCGAATGAATGTCGCATATGCAGTGCTTCAGCTAGGATTTGAAAAGGGCAGGAGTGCTTTTTTGTCAAAAGAGCACTTTCGACGCGCAGTATTTTGTCAAAAGGGCACTTTCGAGCGCGTGGGCATTTCTGGAATGCTTCCTGTTGCATGTTAATTTATATGTTATTAATAATTGTTAAATATATTATTCCCATTATTTCTAAACCATTCAAATAATATGGCCACAATGACGAATGAATTACAATGTAATAAGAGATTTATTATTTATCATATGTAAAAAAATGGGGGGGGGGGGGGGCTAGTAAGGGCAGGGCGGAGGTTCAGAAGGGCTGAGCTGGGCGCCCTTCAATTTGAGCCTAGGTGGAGCACTGCATATGTATCTTAAATCCAAATGTCAATTTAGACATGCTGGTAATATAAATTATATGCTTTCATGTCTAGTGAAAATTAAGTATAAGTATTAAAAATATGATTGAATTTCATATGCATCTTATATGCAAATATTTAGGAGAGGTACAATTGGATGCACGTTTGTGGTTGCAGATTCAGGAGCTGATCACCACCACTGGAGGTCACATGCTGAAGGTTGCGAAGACCCTGCAGTTCCTTGCAGCAGGGTCCGTACAGCAGGCTGCTCTCCTTACAGGTAGGGGGCGTGAGCTTACGCCATTTTGTCCTTTTGATCTGTGCTAACACAATCTGCATTTGTCAGTTTTTGACAGACAGCACATATTTTCAAAAACATTTTTAATGTGCTCAATTAATTGTGCCAGAGATCAATTTCTAATGGAATAATAGGAAGATTGCTACACCATTTAAATGCCCTTTTTAGCTCATCTATATATTTTGAAAAAAAATTATGAGCTATTGTCATCATCTTGTCGTCGGCGTCTGCGTCGGTGTCCGGTTAAGTTTTGTGTTTAGGTCCGGTTTTCTCAGAAAGTATCAATGCTGTTGCATTCAAACTTGGTACACTTACTTTCTATCATGAGGGACTGGGCAGGCAAAGTTAGATAACTGTAGCGTGCATTTTGACAGAATTATGTGCCCTTTTTATACTTAGAAAATTGAAAATTTTGGTTAAGTTTTGTGTTTAGGTCCATTTTATTCCTTAAGTATCAAAGCTATTGCTTTCATACTTGCAACACTTACTAACTATCATAAGGGAAATGTGCAGGCAAAGTTATGTAACTCTGACTGGCATTTTGACGGAATTATGGGCCCTTTATACTTAGAAAATTGAAAATTTGGTTAAGTTTTGTGTTTTGGTTCACTTTACCCCTAAAGTATCATAGATATTGCTTTCATACTTTGAACACTCACAAACTATCATATGGGGACAGTAAAGGACAAGTTGCATAACTCTGGCTGTCATTTTTACAGAATTATGGCCCTTTTTTGACTTAGTAACTTTGAATATATGGTTAAATTTTGTGTTTAGATCCACTTTACTTCTAAAGTATCTATTGCTTTCAAACTTCAAATACTTTCATGCTATCATGAGGGTACTGTACCTGGCAAGTTGAATTTTACCTTGACCTTTGAATGACCTTGACTCAAGGTCAAATTATAAAATTTTGCTAAAATGGCCATAACTTCTTTATTCATGATTAGATTTGATTGATACTGTGACAAAACAACTTTTTTAAAGATCATCTAATAAATGACCACCACACCCTCACACTATCCCCCCCCCCCGACAAAAAAAAATTTTTTTGGAAACGGTTAAAAACACAAATACTTATTTTTATAATTTTATTTTTGAAATACCGTCAAGAATCCCCCCCCAAAAAAGCATTTTTTTTCAAATTTGGAAGATAATGTAATAAATGACCACACCCCCACACTATAACCCTCTCCACTCCACCCCTCCCTCATTTGTGATTGAAATTGAGGTCCCTTCACCTCTATAAAGAAAAATAGATGAGCGGTCTGCACCCGCAAGGCGGTGCTCTTGTTTAAAACTTATATTTGTTAATACTGAATAAAATCATCGTACTTTTTTTCATTTATACAATTGATTATAAAAATAATAATAATAATAATTGATATAGAAGGATGACATACCTGTTTTTAGTTGTTCATATGTTTAACAAAAATCAGATTTTATTAACTCAAAACCAGCATTATGGCTTATTTTAATTTCATTATTACCCTTCTTAATATAATTTACTGTTTACAGTGTTTTATATTACATGATTGTGTGTTTTAGGCCGCCCAGGTGGGTTTTTTGAAGTTGATATTAATGATAGATAGATTATTGCCTTCAATCTACATCACTTTTATCTCATTCTTATTATTAATAATTTATTATGAAATTTTCCATTGAAAATTTTTGTAAGTTTAAAGAGATTTCTGAGTGGTCAATTATTACTTTTTTGTCATCCAATGAGATGAAGAGATGCTGTAGTTTGTTGGCCAAGCTTTTAACTGCATTTATAAGAGGCTTGTTTGGACCTATGGACTGTTAGTCCTTTAGGGTTATTTTATAACTTGTGTTTGTGCCAATCCTAGTTCCGTATTATTTGAGTGCTAAATGCCTTGTTTGGGTGGTTTTTAATTTAGAATAGGTATTTTAAACAATCCATACTAACATTTTTATTGATAAATAAACATGAAAACATTTATCCCAATTCTTATCACGAATTTGCAAATGATAAATTATAATTAATTGACCACACTTCATTTAATTAGGCAGAGGTATATTGCTTTTTACCTCTCCTTTAGTTGGTAAGAGGGAATGTCAACCATTTTGTTTTTGCAATGAATCAACAGATAACTTTCACCGTTTTGACCTATGATCACCCAAACTGGTATGCTGGTTACTTGGAAAGAAAGAAAAACACCTTTTGTATTTTGCTCTGGATTGCTGTTGTCTACAAATGATTGACATTTTGGAAAGTTGCTACATTTTTTTCAGTTTGGTGATTTGGTTATTCATTGTGAAATCAAAGGTCAGGGTTAGAGGAGATTCAATCATGAACTTCCCATTCAATTAGATATAACAGAATGCTTTGAAATACCACTCCCCTTATTGGATTGCTGGTTACTCTGTTGAAAGGAAGATGTCTATTTAATTTGAGGTCAAATGTCAAGGTCACTGGGAAAGGAAACGTGAAACTTGTTTTTGCATGATGTATAAATAACGATTTGACAAAAATATTTCTAAATTGTTATGCATATAAAAGAGTTTGCAGGTTAGTTTTATAGGAAGGAAGCCCCTAACAATTTAGAGATAACAAAATTAAAAGTTAAGGTCAAGAGGCGTACAATATTTAAAAAAATCTATAACAATTGCTATTTTTGATGACTTGGCTTTAAGTCTGGGGGAAAGGAGGGAATGTGCAGGTTTTTAAACATTTCTTAGTCTCTTTTGAAATAACATTGTAAGATGATAAGTGGGCAATAATGTTCAAACAAAAATCATGTTTTTATCTTAACACGTAACTACTTTAAGGAAACATAAAACTTGAAGTTCAAAGGAGGCACAGTTCTACAGGTAGAATTTTGCACGTTTGAGAACAGCGTTTGAGATGTACAGAATGTTTAGTATAGAAATTCACATTAACACAATAAAGCACAAATACTGCAGTACATACTGCTCATCTGGCCTTGGTGCATTGGTATCAGAGAGGACATTAGTGAGCACAATACTCGTGTCATACACAATCTAGATATGATAGTAGATACACACACACTTTCTGTTGATGTACAATAAGCCAACATTACAGCAGTGCAGACTGCATATCTACCCTTGGTTCTTCGGCATTAAAGAGAAAACGAGTGAGCACAATACTCATACACACTCTAGATATTAAATATTAGATATATTCACACTTCCTGTACACTTTTAAGTAGTATTGTTTTTTGACTTAAATAGGACCAATTACCAACTCATTTTGTTATTTAGGTATTTGAACATCAGTTTTGTATTCGAATTTTTTATGTTTAAAATCGGTTCTAAACACTATCAGAGAACATGTATGTTTGAACTATGTGGTTTAATGAAATATTTATGAATTAATTGTACACATGTTAGATGTTGATACTAACATTCATAAAAATTAATAGGTTTCAATATATGTGTTTGAAAATTTGCATAGCCTACTTATTGTTAATATGATTTTGTCATTTATGTGGTGGTAAGTTATGTATTAATTGTATTTATATTGCCAGTTTTGATCTTTGTTTTATCTTCTGGTAAGGTCACTTTGTGCACTAGCTCTTTTTAATACATCACTGTTGGGGATAGGTAGTTTTAGTTGTAAAAAAGATGTATTTTAACAGGCTGTTATTGCTAAGCCATGATAATAAGAGAGAGGATAACTTGTCACATGGTTATTTTTTTTCAATTTAGTTATACTTACTATAGTCTAATTTTTATCGCTTGAAAGCCACTATTTTGATGTCATTGGTACAGTTGAAATTATGTTCACAAGACATTCAAAGAATTCCCGGAATTGAGGAATGAGCATTACTTTGTGTGCATGAATTTTATTTAAACTAAAGACAACAACATGAATGGGTGTACTGTTTTATTAGCTTTTGGTGGACCCATTTAGTTTGTGTTTACAATAAAATGAAATCATTATGCAATCATTTTAAAGAATAGGGTGTTAGTAGGCATAAAAGATACATTAATCAAAGTACTGACAGTACTGGTGTGACGATGCTTTTGAAGAGGATTGATGTAAAGGCATCTATTTAAGTTTATCTTCATCACCACAATTGTGTATGTGGGTACGAAAATTTTGGATAGGAAAAAAAATGGGTACGAAAATTTTGGTTACAAAAATTATGCCAAAAAAAAAGTTGGTACGAAAAAAGATTTGGTTACGAAAAAAAAAATGGGTAGGAAAAAAAAATTGGTTAGGAAAAAAAAATTGGGTTAGAACAAAATTTGGATACGAGCAAAAATTTGGGTACGAAACAAATTGGATACGAAAAATGTAGGGTGTAACGAAAAAAAAATAATGGGGGTACGGGGAAGTACCGTAATTACTCTATGTTTTCGGACACTTAAAAATAATTTTTTATTTCGTGTCCGAAAACTTAGATACGAAAAATATTTACAAAATACAGGTGTCCGAAAACTTAGAGTCGAAAATTGAAGTCATACATGCCATATGTCCCGATCTCGGCGGGACAGTCCCGCTTTTGGGCCCTTTGTCCCGCCGTCCCGATATGAGACGATTTGTCCCGACATTCATAAAAAAACCATGTAAGGTCTATAGGATCCCAATAAAATTTGCTATTCAAGCTCTGTTTTGCTAACACTTACCCCCGCTTATCCCTTTATTGCCCCCAATTAACAATCCGATTCTACTTATCGTGTGTACCAGTGTTGTTTATGACACCTTATCAGCGATTTATCGGCTAATTATTGATTTCATCAGGTATTCACACCATGGTGGTCTTCAAGATAGTGGTCGCTTATTGCTATCGATAGTTGTATTATAATGAAATAAATGTTGAAAATGTGTTTATTTTTGTATTTGTTTGAAACGGTTTACAAAACAATTGTTTTGTAAAATTAACTCTACGTCATTAATGAGTCTTTTACATTCAATGTTTAGTTCCAAAATAGCGGGATAATCCGAATGTGCAATATACCAAAATCGCAACAAACAGTCCAATAAGTGATACCCATCCTGTCTAGTGTAATTGGGTGTAATTGTAATAAAAACAACGAGGTGCTATGCATGACAGTTTGACCCTACTCCAATTAAGCTAAAAACCACGAGGTGCTATGCATGACAGTTTGACCCTACTCCAATTAAGCCGCGACAATTGACAAGTAACAAACTGCAAATGGATACATGCTTAAAAAAACATCGAAACAAACAGTAAAAGTGGTACCCATCTTGTCTTGTGTTATTGTAATAAAAACAACGTGTTGTTATTCATGACAGTTTGACACTACCCCAATACAGCGCCTGACAATTCACAATTCAGTTTAATCTGTGTATATAAGAAGAAAACAAAATATGATTATTAACATTAGAGAAAAATAATTCGAGTAAAGCATCCATACACTTCTTTTGTCCTTTTGTTTTTGTTGGTGTAAAAACGGTTGAGGCGTTGTTGAGAGTTAAAATGAACACAAAGACGGTTTGCTTCCACCAAAAACCTACCTCTGAAATGTGTACGGCCGCGCATTCCGTGTGTAACTGATGTAACTGTTCGGTAGATAGTTTACTGTAACCCGCATTGTGTCACACCGGTCTTTACTGACGTCACCATCTATGTATAGAATGCTGTAACCCGTACTTTCAGTGTACTGGATAGCCTCCCCTGCGTTAATGTTTGCCACTGAAATTAATATAATGAGTATTGTTGTCGTAATGTTCTAGTTTTTGTACTCTAAAAAGATGAATATTATCCTCGTTGTTTGCTATTGTCTTATTTTATAAAACTTTTATTATGTTTTAGACTCCATGCTTCATATCAGATGTTTTATGTCTTGAATAAATGTATCAAGAGTATTTGTTAGTACTATACTGACTACAGTAAAGGTGGAATGATATATCGTTTTAGGTGTCCCGCTTTTGGGTCAAATGTCCCGACAATTTTTTATGGAATGTCCCGCTTTGGGCCTAAAAAATTATGGCATGTATGTTGAAGTGTCCAAAAATAGTGTCAATTTTATCAACGTCACCGGTAATAGCACGCGCTTGTAAAATACCATGCTGTATAGTATAAATTACAGTTATATATTTTTGCACTGCATTTTAAATAATTTTAAATGCTTAATTTATTTGACAGAAAGTTACTGCAAAGTTGTACTTTGACCAACGATTTCAAAGATGAGCAATTAATGTACCAATACTCGCTAGTATGAACCTGTAATTACCGCAATAAAAAGCAAACTATGAATTCTTTGTTTGTTCATTTCCGATAATTGTTGTCTAACACCTTCCGTTTTTCGTAAAACTTGCAATAGGGTGCATCACACTTTGAAGTGTTTAGTATTTGTCACAGTTATTTAATTTAGAAGGGGTAGTACAATTTCGGTAGATAATTGAACTGTTAATTGGCACTTCCCCTGGTAATTGTCATAACTCTTATGCTATCGGGCGAAACACTTGTTTAATATCGGTTTACAAGGTTATTTACCTGATAACGCAAATGCAATGGTCCGTTGCCCTCAGGCATGCACCTGCCATGTTTTAAGATGTTAACCCCATGATCGAAGTGTCATTAGATATCGAAAACAGGACCGAAATTTTGTAAAATGGCGCTGTAAAATATACTGTCCGAAAAATTAGAGACATTAATTATGGACGAAAACTCGTGTGTCCGAATATTAGGAGTCATGAAAAATAATTATTTTTGCTCAAAAAGGGGTGTCCAAAAACTTAGAATGTCCGAAAACATAGAGTAATTACGTAGTACCCGTGGGGAACTTGATCCATGCAACGAAACTGGGAGGCGGGTTACATTCTCGATCAAATATAACAAGAAATATCTTAGTACAGATATTCAACGTGTAATTTTTGTACGTTTTATCTTAAAATAAACGTTCTGTTACAGTAAAATGTTTGTGGGTTATAACATTACGTTTCAGCATATAATTTTAAAACTTGACATGCTCCTTAATTACACCATGCTCTTTAATTACACATGTATATCATACCAAACTTTATATTTCGTTGTTTCATTTCCTAAGTTAATGATGCTATGTGTACGGACGTGATTTCACATGCCCATGTGCATGAACATATAATTTTTTGCTTTTGATTATTGTATTTATCTCTAATTCAATAAGCTTAGGCATGTTTTTTCGTAAGTACGGCAATAATTTCATGATGATTCCTGAAATTAGGTATGAGCACATAGTTGTAAGAGCACTTGAATACGTGAGTTTGCCCATGAACACATGGTAAGGTTAACTAAATCTCCGCGATATGACCTAATATGTGTTTAAAACAGCAAACAATATCCAACAAACGAATGAATTATCAAACATAGTATGTGCACTGATGTGGCTCTGTAATTTCTGTTTGAAAAGTTTATTAAATATGCAAAATGAGAAAGCACGCATAAGAGAGAGTTTCATACGGCTATTATGCTGTTTATATACCAAAATCGCTACAACGTTTACAAATGGCAGGTTCGAAATAATTCGTTTTCTTTATGCTCATGATTGCGTTGAAAGTTAATTATACACGTTTTAATTTGCAATGTATATACTGATTCACGACAAATGTCAAATACAATACAGAAAAAGCATAGTTGTTTTATTGATCTATAAACATATAATGGATTGAATATAACTGATTTAAAATTAATGTTTTCAAACTATAGTATTATTAAATCTTTTTCCCAGAATATGCTGTCCTATTTATAGCTGAGCTTCCTATACCTTTATCAATGATAATCAGCGAGGTATGCTGATTAGAAAAATCGAGCTGTCTCAATCGGGATGGCTCTGTCTTTTACATAGGTCGCCATTGTGAAGAATTTTTTCATGGTATGATAACTTAGACGAGCTGCTTCGCAGCATCGTCAAAAACTGTTGTTCACATAATTGTTTTCATTCATTTGAGTTCTATTCTTTTAGGCAATACAGTCAGAGTCAATGTTTAATGAGTACCGTGACAGTTTGAGCTCATCTGAAGGTGTATGCTGCAAGTTTAACCCTTTCCCACTCAGAAGTAAAGTGAAAATGACTATTTGTAAGCAGCATCTAAACCAGAACTGCCTGCGAGTAACTCGCAGAATGTCCAGGTTTTATGCTGTTGGCTGCTCATCAGTATCTTAGGGTTGGAAATAAAGCCTTTAAAACTTGTTTAAAGTAAATAAGTCTTTAATTATATTTAACTTTCTAAGGGACCACAAATGCGTCAAAAAATGTATGTAAGGGGTAAAGGATAAACAGGCTGTTATTACTAAGCCATGATAATAAGAGAGAGGAGAACTTGTAACATGGTTATTATTTTTGTCAATTAAGTTATGCTTTATTTTGATGCGATTGGTACAGATGATTTTAGGTTAACAAGACATTAGCAAAGAAGTATCCCGGAATTCAGGAATGTGCTTAACTTTGTGTGCATGAATTTTATTTAAACTAAAAAGACAAAAACATGAGTGGATGTACTGTTTTGTTAGCTTTTGGTGGACCCATTAAGTTTGTCTTTACAATAACATGAAATAATTATGCAATCATTTTAAAGAATAAGGTGTTACATAATTGCTGTTATACATTTGAGTTCTGTTCCATCAGAGTCAATTTTTAATGAGTCATGTGACAACAATTCCAACTCATCTAAAGGTATGTTAACTGGTTTAACTTTCATTTATGAGGTTGATCATGTGTCATATTGTTAATCTTCTAGATGGGACGATGGATTTGGACAAGTTCAAGGGTAATATCATGCAGTTATGGAATGAGTTTTGTTTTACAGATCCTCTTTGAATGATTGAATGAATTTTCACCTGTACAATACATTTCCTGGAATGACCCAATTTCCAATAGTTTGACATATTGAGGTTTGAACGATAAGCTGCTGTATTGGATCAGGAAATAATATACAGAGATACAGAAGTAGTGCGTTCACCACTCGATTTGTCCTGTATGACATGTGCATGTTAATGTTTCTCCTGTATGCAATTTTCTCCTTATCCCCTGACTTTAGACTATGTATTATTTACATGATTTGTAATTGTAAATTCAAAGTATAATATTTATCTTGGTTTTAAATTTTAAATGGAAAACTCTTTGTTTTCGCGTGCATTTTGCCTTGAAATCATATTTTCAATTCTTCTTTACAATACAAAATGTAATTCGTGTTGCATGTAGAATATTTTTCATAGACAAAGGGTGCCTAAAATAAAAAAAATGCTTGAGACCTTAAAACTGACTGTTAACTTTTACCTTGTTCAACCTTATTTTTATGCCCCCCACCACTATAGTGGGGGACATATTGTTTTTGCCCTGTCTGTTGGTTGGTTTGTGTGTTTGTTTGTGCAAACTTTAACATTTGCAATAACTTTTGCAATATTGAAGATAGCAACTTCATATTTGGCATGCATGTGTATCTCATAGAGCTGCACATTTTGAGTGGTGAAAGGTCAAGGTCATCCTTCAAGGTCAAAGGTAAATATATGGGTCAAAATAGCTAATTTAATGTACACTTTTGCAGTATTGAAGATAGCAGCTTGATATTCGGCATGCATGTGTATCTCATGGAGCTGCACATTGTGAGTGGTGAAAGGTCACGGTCATCATTCAAGGTCAAAGGTCAAACATATGGGGACATAGTGTTTCACAAACACATGGCTTGTTTGTGTTTGAAATAAAGTCATATTGAATGCTGTTTGGTTATCATTTTTTCAAAGTTTACAACATATTTGTTATAATTAAATAACTATAAAGTGCTCTTTGTTAATTTTTTTTACTTTCGATTGTTAAGTGATTTTCTCGCATCTTTGTTAGTAGTGAATGAATTAAAACAGTGTGTTTTTACATGATTTATAAATGTGTGTATGCAATGCACATGTTACATGTATATGTCAACTTGATTGTTACTGTTTTATTGAATCTACCATATAGACCCCAATTTAATATTGCAGTCTGCTCAAAATATCCCTATTGAATTCAGTAAAATGCTTAGACAGACATTTTGTTGAAATTCTATTGAACATATGTTATTGATTTAAAAAAATAGTATTTTTTAAGATTCTTAACATTTTTTTACATTAAAAAAACACCATAACACAGTATTTATTTATTGGATATTTAAGCTTAGTTTGACCT
Organism: Dreissena polymorpha; assembly: GCF_020536995.1. Lineage (NCBI taxonomy): Eukaryota > Metazoa > Mollusca > Bivalvia > Myida > Dreissenidae > Dreissena > Dreissena polymorpha. The sequence continues at coordinate 115,140,704 of NC_068357.1, forward strand.
TTCTATCACTTGATTTCCACAGATAAATAATTGTTGTGATACATTTAATATCTGCGTTGAATGTGTTGTAGATACAGAGGGGCTCATGCCAAAGAAGTTGGAGGAGATTGCATACCAGGCCTCGGACAAGGTGTACGGCAAAGAGGATACAGGGCCATATGAGTGCCTCAGGTTTGCATTAATATTGTTGTTATGACGGTTTTCATTGAAATTGTGGTGCTGAACGTTGAGATTAAATCCTCATTAGATGCCTCATGTTTGCATTGAAACTGTTGTGCTAAAGATTATTAAGATAAGTATTCTGCCTTACATTTGTATTGAAACTGTTATTTGTATGGTTTAGATGGATTTTTTTTTGTAAATTGTGCCAAAGGTTTGCATTCAAACTGTTGTGCCTAAGGTTTAGATTAAACTTATCCCTCAGGTTTGTTTTAAAATTGTTGTGCGCAAGGTTTAGATACAAATTTTGCCTTAAGTTTGCACTGAAATTGTTGTACTGAAGGTATAGATTAAAGTTAAGCCGCATGCATGGCTTTAGGTTTGCATGGAAAATTTTGTACGGAAGTTTAGATTTTAATTTTCCCTCAGATTTTCATTGCAATTGTGCTGAAGGTTTAAATTAAAATTTTGACTGAGTTTTGCATATAAATTGTTGTGATGAGAGAAAATTCCAATAATGAAATATCCTGTTACATACATTATGAAGAATCTGCTTTCATTCCAGGTTGTCATTTGGTGTGGTTGTTGGCACAATGAACAGGACTGCTAATGCCATGGAAAATGGGGAGTATGACTTTGATGGAACAGTGGATAAACGGGTAACATGATAACTCAAATCATATTAAAGTAAATAATAGTGAAACAAAAGAGGACAATGCCCCTAAAATGTCATGTTTTGGAAAAATAATAAGCCTTTAAATGGACTAAATTGTAGATTTGTCATTTTTTGAAAAAAAAAGTATGTTTTGAATGAAACTTTTCCAGCCAGTTCAAGATTCAAAATGAAATATCAACATTAAAAGTGTTATCTTTTGGCAGCATTTAAACATATATACTTATTTATTCAAAATGTGAAAATATTTTGGTGAGCATGAAGAAAACGCTGAATCAATAAAAAAAAAAAATCTACTTTATTTCCAATATTGCCAGAGAGAATTCCTTGTCAATGTTTCTATAAACGCAGACAGATTTTCATCTCCAGAAATTGCAGTATTTTATTATATAGGCAATACACCCAGTACTTATTCATTCTATGAATGACACAATATTTGGAATACACCCTCAGAGCACTTGTTGTGTGTTCATATTGCCATATACATGGATCTTGTTCGCTTCTAAGGCATACACTGTTATGCCTTGGAATCTTGCTATGATGAAATGGGGCTTAATGCATGTGTGTAAAGAGTGGTCCCAGATATGCCTGTGCAGTCCATATAGGCTTAGCAAAAATGAAATCTAAGTGAAAAGTGTCATCCCTAAAAAGGCCTGTGGGAACTGTGAAGGCTATTCTGGGTCAACACTGTACACACATGCACTAAACACGGGTTTCACAGGCTCATTTTTATTTAACAGCCTGTGCCCCCAGTTGTGCTGCGGTCAAACACGGTCAAGGCCCAGATCTCGGATATTGAGGCTCTCAAAGTGAAGATGGAGAACAAGGAGGAATCCATCAAGGAACTCAAGAAACAACTCAAAATAAAGGTTAGTTACCATGACTACCAACATTTATTTATCCCATTCATGTGATGCCCTTATTGAGAAAATAATACCACATCACTAAACCTAGGTGTATTAAAAACTTGTTGAAAACACATGCAAGATAGATACATCATTTTGTGTTTTTTAATGTTCTTGTTAAATTTTGATGTTTTTAAGTGTTTTATAGTGTTGTTTTCAACCATTTCTTTTGTTAACTTTCGAAATGAAGACAGAAACATAAAACAAATGATTGCTAAATAAAATACCAGGTAACTGTTGAACACAGATAAGTTTATTAGCTTAGCACAAAACCCCCACTATTGTTGTCGAAAAGATACTGTAGGAATCTGCATTTTAATGAAAAGAAGAAAAAACTGCAATTACAATGACCTTGCATTATGTTATCTAAAAAAGTACAATAAAATAGGTACACTAACTACTTCAAAAATAATTCAATCCTGAAACCTTAACACTATGCTTTGTGTTAATAAATTGAGGTTTGATACTTAAGTTTCCCAGATTTACTGACAACAATCAAGGCTTCAACATTTTGTGATATGTTGATATATATACAAGTCTACAACTAGTCTGCCAACTTATTCATGCAGGCTGTGTGGGTCTGTGATAATTTCAATCACGACTTTTCCAATTTAAGTCTATGTAAATACACCATGGTATCTTATATTTCTTATTTTGAAGCTTTTTTATGCCCCCGGTAGGGTGGCATATAGCAGTTGAACTGTCTGTCAGTCAGTGTGTCTGTCCGTCTGTCCGAAAAAAACCTTTAACATTGGCCATTATTTTTTAAAATATTGAATATAGCACCTTGATATTTGGCATGCATGTGTATCTCATGGAGCTGCACATTTTGAGTGGTAAAATTTCAAGGTGAACATCATCCTTCAAGGTCTAGGGTTGAAAAAACAAAGTCAAAGGAAGTAATAAGCTTTAAATGGACATAGTTATCTGTCCTGCCCAGGTATATATTTTGTAAAATAAATCAAAGCAGGGCAGTAGGCAGCATTGTGTTTCTGACAAACACATTGTGGTAAAAGGTCAAGGTCAAGGTCATCCTTTACGGTCTACGGTAAAAAATACAGATTTAAGGGAAGTAATAAGCTTTAAAAAGGGAGAAAATTATTCAATATTGAAAACATAGCCACTTTATATATTTGGCATGCATGTGTATCTCATGGAGCTGCACATTTTTAGTGGTGAATCTACAGTCACCGTAGTGGCTTTTAATTATTTGCTACTAAAAATAGACATTTGTTACAATTATTTTCAAGGGAAGTAATTTATATAATTATAAATCTCATATTATATATTTCCTTACCAAGAATTGAAGTTCTTTTCACAGTTACTGTACAGATTTATTATTTTGATTATTTATAACCCAAATTAATGATTTGTAAAAGTTTTTTTTAAATGATATAATTATAATTTTTTTGATGTTCATTACATACCTGTGGACTTATGTCCATAGATACATGATCAACTCTGGCTATGATTATGATTATGAAAAAGAAAAAACGCAAACTCTGGCTATGATCTCTTTTAAATCACAGGCCTGGGTTGTCAGTAATGTCTATCATGGTCATAAAATTGACTGTGAGACCCTCCCCACCCCCCACCCCCAGTTGGATTGGACAAAATTCAAGGGAAGTAATAACCTTTAAAGGGAGATGAATCCTATACCTGCCAAATGATAAATAGAAATTTTATTTCAATGCGGCGCAGTAGGGGGCATTGTGTTTCTGACAAACACATCTCTTGTTTCATTGCAATTTTGCATTCTTATTCTCAAGCCTGTATTTCCATGTCAGCCTTTTTTTCCCCATTTTCGTCGTTTGTAAATCACTTTGATCAGAGGGAATACCATTTTTAACCTACAATGCATTGAATTAACAAATCAAGACGGTGACCCCAGCTTAAATCTTGTTTTGTATCAAACTTTGTTTTTTACAATTGATAATATGTTTTTACACTTTTGAATCTGTTTATTGAAGCCATGTGGAAAAAAGTGTCAATAATCAATAAGAAAATGCCATACAAACTACACTGTGTATCTGTTTTTTACAGCAAGAGGAGATAAGTGAACAGCAACTCCGTGTGGGCCAGGTGGAGAAGAAGTTGGAGACTGCGTCACGTGACTCAGAGGAGAAGGTGGACATCATACAGAGGAAACTGGACGACACCACCAACAACATGAGGAAAAAGGAGAAGTATGCTTGTCTTGTGTAAACCTTTATTTTACTTGATAGCTTCTAAAACATTCACAAGAATAGTATAGAACTTATATAACTTTGTGCCCTGGTGCCCCCCCCCCCAAACTCCAATTTAGAAATTACTTTTTCATTTACATAAAATCTATAAAATGGGGTGAAAAATGTCTGCCAACTAAAAATATAACATCTTGAATAATCACTTCATACGCAAACTGTTGTTAACATTTCAAATATCCAGTTACCACTTCAGTTGGAACACCCCATGTAACGGCCCTTCTGGTTTTTCAGGGAGTTCGAGCAGACAATGGATGCCCTCCAGGCTGATATAGACACGCTGGAGCAGGAAAAACAGGAGCTCAAGGAACGCCTCAGTGTCCTCTCTAAGAAAACACTCCTAGAGGGGCTCTCACGTCAGGCTGGACACTCTGGTATGCTGTGGTATTTTCTTGTAGTTCTTGGTCAATTAGAATGTCTTACAATCTGGTATGTTGAAGGTGCTCCGGTTGTTGGAAGTTAGAATATCTCAGTGTCCTCTCTAACCAAACACTCCTTGAAGGTCTCACACGCCAGGCTGGACACTCCGGTATGCTGTGGTATTGATTGGTAGTTGTGGTTGGAATGCCTTTGAAGAAAATACTTCTAGTTTATATCACACATACAGTCAGAAATTCTTGTGTGTTGTTATTGTTATAAAATTGTTATTCTTGTTATTTTTGCTTTATGATATTGTGTTGTGTGATGCTCTGTGTGTTTTGTGTTAAGTCTGTAGCTAATATTTCTGTTATATTATTCTGTAAGTTATTGGTATTTTGATTCGTATTTGTGCATTTTCCATCATAGAAAACTCCTAGAAAGTTGGATTGTCAGGCTTGACACTCTGTTGTGTAGATAGATTTGCTTGATGTTCTTGTTGGTAGGTTGGAATGTCTTTTTGTTCTATCAAAGAAAACACTTCTAGAAGGTCTCGTATATTGTAGATGATTGGAAGACTTTCTGCTAGAGGGTCTCATACGTCAGGCTGAACATTCCTTTTTTGTTGTCAATAGTATTTCCCATAAGGTGTAGTTGGTAGATGGAATGCCTCATTGTCCTCAAGAAGAAAACACCTAAAAAAGACTCTTGTCCAGCAGGGCATTCTCATGTGTTGAATTTACTTATTGTTATTTGGTGCTTTAGGAGAGGTTTGCTTTCTAGCTCACCTGATTGCTCCGGTGAGCTTTTGTGACCGGTCTTTGTCCGTCATACGTCTGTCCGTTAACATTTGTTGTAAACACTCTAGAGGCCACATTTATTGTCCGATCTTTATGATACTTGGTCAGAAGCTTCGTCCCAATGAAATCTCGGTCGAGTTCGAAACTGGGTCGTGCCGGGTCAAAAACTAGGTCTTTAGGTAAAAAAAAAGGAAAAACTTGTAAACACTGTAGAAGTCACATTTCATGTAACTTGTCAAAATATTTGTCTTAATGATATGTTGGTTGAGTTCAAAAGTGTTCCCGTCCGTTGAAAAACATGGCCGCCAGTGGGCGAGGCAGTTTCCCTTATTTGGCTATAGAGAAACCTTGTAAACACTCTGGAAGTCACCACTTTTGCCCAATCATCGTGAAAGTTGGTCAAAACATTGGTTTGATTGATTTCTCGGACGAGTTTGAAAATGGTCCAGATCGGTAAAAAAACATGGCCGCCAGTGGGCGGGCATTTTTCTCTATATGTATATAGTAAAAAACATGTCAACACTCTAGAAGTCACATTTTTGGCCCAATTTTCATAAAATTTTGTTCAAACTTTTGTTAACCAGGTTTTTCGAAGGAAAAAAATGGTTATTTGATATTTGGTATGCATGTGTACATGGACATCGCCTTTCCATACGCACAAAAATTTTTACCCCTGTGACCTTGACCTTGAAGTTAGGGTCCACGTTAAGGTTTCAAAATCTGCGTTTAGGTTTCCAAAAATGCTTATAACTTCTATGTCTCTTGAGATATAACCTTCATATTTGGTATGCACGTGTACATGGACAAGGCCTTTCCATACGCACAAAAAAAATTACCCCTGTGACCTTCACCTTCAACTTAGGGTCCGCGTTTAGGTTTCGAAATCTGCGTTTAGGTTTCGAAAAAATCTCATAACTTCTGTGTCCCTTGAGATATAACCTTCATATTTAGTATGCATGTGTATATGGACAAGGCCTTTCCATATGCACAAAAATTTTGACCCCTGTCACCTTGACCTTCAACTTTGGGTCGGCGTTTCGGTTTTGAAATCTGCGTTTAGGTTTCGAAAAATGCTCATAACTTTTATGTCCCTGTAGATATAACCTTCATATTTGGTATGCATGTGTATATGGACAAGGCCTTTCCATAAGCACAAAAATTTTGACCCCTTTGACCTTGACCTTGAAGAAAGGGTCCGCGTTAAGGTTTCAAAATCTGCGTTTATGTCTGAAAAATGCTCATAACTTCTATGTCCCTTGAGATATAACCTTCATATTTGGTATGCATGTGTATATGAACAAAGCCTTTTCATACGCACACAAATTTTGACCCCTGTGACCTTCACCTTGAAGTTAGGGTCGGCGTTTAGGTTTGGAAATCTGTGTTAAGGTTTCGAAAAAAGCAAATAACTTCTATCAAGTGTTTATAGGGGGCATAAGTCATCCTATGGTGACAGCTCTTGTTTCTAATTGAAATTAAGGTCAATTTTACACAAGGGGGTTAGCAATACACATTTTGAATTGTCTCCCTTTATCAGACTTTTTTTCAACTGAAACCTGGTTTTGTGACAATTTTGTCCCTTGTTTACTAGATACGTGAGTTAAGTTTAAAAATGGTTCCGGTCTGTTGAAAAACATGGTTGCCAAGGGGACGGGGCAGTTTTCCTTATATTTATATAGTAAAAGGGCTTGCAAACAATCATGAATTAAGGTCATGTAACATGCAAGACAACTCTTAGAAATATTGCATTTAAGTTTACAGTAGTTACTCCCCTTCGATTATTAATGTTTTCATATTAAATCAGTGTAGTTGTGTTTCATTTGTGTTAATTGTTAATCGAGGTTGGATGTTTTTATGCCCCCTTTCAAAGAAAAGGGGGCATAAAGTGATCAGACTTTCCATTCCTCCGTCTGTCTGTCTGTCCGTCTTTCCGTCACACTTTGCATTTAGGTTTCCAAAAATGCTCATAACTTCTATGTCCCTTGAGATATAACCTTCATATTTAGTATGCATGTGTATATGGACAAGGCCTTTCCATACGCACAAAATTTTTAACCCCTGTGACCTTGACCTTGAACTGAGGATCCGCGTTTAGGTTTTCGAAATCTGTGTTTAGGTTTCGAAAAATGCTCATAACTTCTATTTCCCTTCAGGTATAACCTTCATATTTGGTATGCATGTGTATATGGACAAGGCCTTTCCATACGCACACAATTTTTTACCCCTGTGACCTTAACCTTGAAATAGGGTCCGTGTTTAGGTTTCAAAATCTGCGTTTAGGTTTCCAAAAATGCTCATAACTTCTATGTCCCTTGAGATATAACCTTCATATTTGGTATGCACGTGAACATGGACAAGGCCTTTCCATACGCACAATTTTTTTTTCCCCTGTGACCTTGATCTTGAACTTAGGGTCCGCGTTTAGGTTTCGAAATCTGCATTTAGGTTTCAAAAAATGCTCATAACTTCTGTTTCCCTTGAGATATAACCTTCATATTTGGTATGCATGTGTATATGGACAAGGCCTTTCCATACGCACACAATTTTTTTATACCTGTGACCTTGACCTTGAACTTATGGTCCGCGTGTAGGTTTCAAAATCTGCGTTTAGATTTCGAAAAATGCTCATTACTTCTATGTCCCTTGAGATATAACCTTCATATTTGGTGAAACTCTCTAGAAGTAACATTTTTTGCCCAATTTTCATGAAATTTGGTCATAACATTTGTTTCCTTGGTAGGAGAGTTGAGTTGGAAAATGGTTCCGGTCAGTTGAATAACATGGCTGCCGGGGGGGGGGGGGGGGCAGTTTTCTTATATTTATATAGTAAAAAAAAGCTTTGTGAACACTCTAGAAGTCACATTTTTTGCCCAATAATCATGAAACTTTGTGAAGAGATTTGTTTTATATATATCTCAGATGAGTTTGCAAATGGTCCCGATGGGTCAATAAACATGGCTGCCAGGAGGGTGGGGCAGTTTTCCTTATGTGACTATATAGAGAGAAACCTTGTGATCGAACACTATAGAAGTCACATTTTTTGCCTAATCATCGTGAAACTTAGTCAATAGATTGGTTTTATTGATTTCTTGGACAATTTGGAAAATGGCTCAGATAGGTGAAACACACTTTCTAGCTCACCTGATTGCTCAGGTGAGGTTTTAGGATTGGTCTTTGTCCGCTGTCAATACGTCCACATTTGGTTTGTAAACACTCTAGCATTCACATTTCTCAAGCATTCTTTATCAAAGTTGCTAAAAGATCTCAGTCAAGTTTGATGTTGAGGAAAATCACATAATTAATGCCATAATTATTGCCCTTAGATTGTCCAAATTTTCATTATATTATACAAAATCTTTGTAAGCAAAGTTTGATGTTTTAGTAAGGGGGGTCAACTCAAAATATAGGTCACCATTTCAAATCTTACAAAAACAAATCACTCCCTACGCCAGAGTTTTGGTTCAATAATGATGAAACTTGACCAGGATGTTTGTCTGGTCAATATCGAGGTCATGTTTGACATTGGGTAAAGATTTAATGAACCGACTCCTCTCAGGTGAGCGAACTAGGGCCATCTTGGCCCTCTTGTTTTTATAAAAGAATTAATTTTGTATGCATTGATTTTATTTATTATTGTATTTATTTCATCTGCCAATCAGACATCTTTTTTCTTATCCTTAACATAATATCAAGGGCATATTTCTTCTTATAAAGGAAAGCGTATGTAAACTTCTTTTATTGGATGAAGTTTTATAATACCCGGTATTGCCTAAAAGTGCTATTGGGTATGTTTTCCACTTGAACTCTACTTCACGTGTGCTCCTAGCAATTGGGTATGTTTCACTTCATACCTACTTCATAGGGTATATTTTACACTAGATCTCTAATTTATTGGGTATGATTGACACTAGATCTCTATTTCATAGGGTATATTTTACACAAGATCTCTACTTCAGCAGGTATGTTTTACACGATATCTTTACTTCGTTGGGTATGTTTTACACTAGATCTCTACTTCATCGGGTAGGTTTTACACTATATCTTTACTTCATTGGGTATGTTTCTCACTTGATCTCTACTTTATTGGGTATGTTTTACACGATATCTTTACTTCATTGCGTATGTTTTACACAAGATATCTACTTCATCTGGTACGTTTAACACTATATCTATAGTTCATTGGGCATATTGTACACCATATCTCTTCTTCATTGGTAATGTATTAAACTAGAACTCTAGTTAATGGGCTATGTTTTACGCTATATGTCTACTTCATTGGGTATCTTGCACCAGGTTTTCCAAAGGTAAATGTACCAGACTTTCCGAAAGAAAAAACTGGTTATTAGATTGGCGAATGTCGGTGGCGGGCTGGCGGGTGGAACAAGCTGGTCTGGGCCATAACTTTGTTGTTCATTGTGAGATTTTAAAATCATTTGGCACATTTGTTCACCATCATTGGACAGTGTGTCGCGCGAAAGAATTACGTCAATATCTCCAAGGTCAAGGTCACACTTTGAGTTCAAAGGTCAAAAATGGCCATAAATTATCTTGTCTGGGCCATAACTATGTCGTTAATTGTGAGATTTTAAAATCATTTGGCAAATAAATTTTCCATCATTGGACGTTGTGTTGCGCGAAAGAATTACGTCGATATCACCAAGGTCAAGGTCGCCACGACTAAAAATAGATTGATTTTGAAACAAGGGGGGTAACTATGAACATGTAACAATGCACATTTTGAGTTTTCTCCCTTTATCAGAATTTTTTTTTAAATTGAAAACCTGGTTTTGTGACAATTTTGTCCCTTGTTTACACTAAATCTCTACTTAATTGGTTATGTTTTACCTTAGATCTCTACTTCATTAATTATGTTTTACACAGTATGTTTTCTTCATTGGGTACGTTTTACACAGTATTTCTTCTCATTGGGTATGTTTGACACTATATCTTTAACTTATTGGGTATGTTTTACACTAGATCTCTTGTTCATTGGGTATATTTCACACAATATCTTTACTTTGTGTGTGTTCCTCTCTTTCCAGCTGCCTCCAGTGCAGGTGCCCTATCTCCTAGCAGCAGCTTCTCTGCCCAGGAATCCCCTGTCCTACTGGCACAGGTATGTATTATATAGGACACTGGCTGATATAACAGAAACTGGTTAATGTAGCCTGTATGGTATTGCTTGACTGGCACAGCCCCTTTTATATCTTCTTTGAAGATATAAATCTGATACAAAGGAGCCTGATATGAGCCAAATCATGCATAAATGGGTCTTACGCCATGTGCAGCCAGTATAGATCCTGATTAGCTTTTTAAAAGCTGCGCTGTCCACTACTAAGTCAGGGTAGCCCTTGACCAGACTGCTCATATGCGCAGGCTTGGCTTGGCTAGTCTGGTTGTCTTGGCTTGGCTAGTCTGGTTGTCTTGGCTTGGCTAGTCTGGTTGGCTTGGCTTGGCTAGTCTGGTTGTCTTGGCTTGGCTAGTCTGGTTGTCTTGGCTTGGCTAGTCTGGTTGCAATTGGTTAACCACCCCACCCTCCCCGTTTTACATTCACAGGTGATATAATGTTTTATGTTAGATTTGTAGAGATGTCATGTGAAGATTTATATCATATTACTCAGAATTAATTATTTCAGTAAAATACTAATCAGATTCAACACAACAAACAATAAATACCAAGATGTAATGCATTTTAGACACTAAAAGCAACAAATATATAGCAAAAAGAATGTTTTTTTTACAAATATGAAGCACAAGTGCTCATTAATTCATAATTAAGACATCAAACATAACACAACCTATTAATTCCAGCTAAATTTGCTGCGTTGTAGCAATTATGTTTCATTACCGGTATTTCTTTAAAAATAGGGGCATGGAGGTTTGATTAACAGAAAAACAGGTTGAGCACAAATTAAATAAAGCTCTACAAGCCTTACTCTTATTTGTGTCTTGTTCTGTGAAAGCTGGTCATAATGCATGTGCGTAAAGTGTTGTCCCAGCTTAGCCTGTGCAGTATGCACAGGCTAATCAGGGACGACACTTTCCGCCTAAACTTGATTTTGGTAAGGAGGGCCTTCCTTGAAACTAAATACCATTAAAGCGGAAAGTGTCGTCCCTGATTAGCCTGTGCGGACTGGGACGACACTTTACGCACATATATTAAGCCCAGTTTTCTCAGAACAAGACACATTTTATTCTAAGCTTTACCTGATATGTAACACAACAATAGTTGTTGAGTTGAGTTGTATAGGACTGTATGGGAGATAAAAGGGTATACAATAGAACATGCAACAATTGATTTACATATTGGGTAACCTTTATATCCGTGTGAAGTTGATGTTCAAGTCAAAGACAAATTCCTAAGTTAACTTCTGGTCTTGGTTTGCTACTGTTTGACCACATAGATGATTTTTGGTATCTTTTCTGAAGTCATACAGGTTTCATATGATTGTTACCAAACTTAAAAAAACAACAACACATTTTTATATTTAATACTTTATTTAGTTTGTTAGTTCACTTCAAGCACAAAATCCTCAACAATGAGTTAACCACATATAACAACGGTTTTACAGTATCTTGACCAAGTTTGAAAATTAATCCTGTAAGTTTTTAATATGATGAGTGAATTATCCAACATCTATTTATTCTTATGTGCTGCAGTGTTTTAAATACCTATCAGCAACGTCTGTTAAATCTAATAAAACACTGATGAGTTTTCTGGTATCTAAATTCCCACAAACATGTGCTCTTCAACTCTTACAATTGTCTCCCTTGCATTCACCACAAGACTGGAGGAGTATTCCCCCTTGGATAAAAGAGTATTTTCCCTTATACTATGAATATCAAATTAAACTGTACAAAGTTAACAACGTCATTTTTTTATAAAAAAGAATTGGCTTTCTTTATTTAAAAGGTGTGCTTTTAGATTGTATTTATTGTAGAACGGCATTTTATCACATACCAATCAATAAACAAAAGCATGGTGAGCTGTTAACAATATATATGTATACTGACAAGTTAAAATGAAGAATATTTTATAATGCAAACAAAATGTAATTGTAATCTTGATATATATTTTATTTTCAGATTGACTCCCTGAAACAAGCTCTTCATCATTCAAGATTAGAAAATGTCAGACTCTCTGCCGATGGAATGAGGGTATTGATTGATCATATTAACTTACCCACAGCTAATTTTCAAAGGATCTTCACCTTTTTTGTCTGTGTGCTTTAATGTTAAGGCTACCAGTTACCAAAATTACTTAAGGCTACTTAAATCTTTATTTGGCTGTAAAGAAAAAATGTTAAAGACAAAGCATTCTTTTACACTTTATGAGGTAATTATTTATTAATAACAAGCATAGTGGCAAACATGACATGTTTTGGCTACAAAGATTTGCTGCAAAAAGATTTGAGCCTCCCTTTGGAAAAATGGGTTTAAATGCATATGCATTAAGTGTTTACCCAGTTTAGCCTGCGCAATTTTTGCAGGTTAATCAGGTACGACACTCTGCTTTTAGGTAATTTTTAGCTCGGCTGTTTTCAGAGAAAATGAGGTATTGTCATAGCCAGCTCGTCGTGTCGTGTCCGCCTTCTGCGTCGTGCTAAAACCTTAACATTTTGTCAAGGTTTTGAACATTGGCTCTAATATCAAAGTGCTTTTACCTACAACTTTGAAACTTCATATGTAGGTGCAACTTGATGAGTTCTACATGCCACACCCATATTTGGGTCACTAGGTCAAAGGTCAAGGTTACTGTGACTTCTAAAAAAAAAATAAAAAAAAATTGAAAAGCTTTCATTTATTTAAAAATGCGCCCGCAGCGGAGCGTTGTCACCCGTAATGCAGTGCTCTTGTTTGTTTGAAAGAAGTCGAGTAAGGGTGTTAAGTGTTGTCCCTGATTAACCTTTGTAGACTGTACAGGCTGATCTGGGACTACTTTTTATGCACATACATAAATCATTTCTCTAACGGACTACAAATGCATCACAATAAGTATCTGAGTGGTAATAAGTTAAAGATTAAGCAGACTTTTAAACTTTATGAGATATTTATTTGTTAATACCAGGCACCACGGCAAAAGTAATACGTTTTGGCTACAATATATTTAAGTACCAGCCAAGGTTTTGAAGATGATGATTCTGTTACAGGAGCAGATGGCCCGCCTGCCTCCCCTGCGAGTCCCCAGGAAGTCCATCGGCCGGGGAGGTCAAGGGGTCAGCGTTGCCGTGGGTGAGCTGCCAGAGGGAGTGCCAGGCAAGATGGAGCTGGGCACTCTGGCCAAGCAGACATCGGAGCTACTGAAGGTGAGAAGGGGAGACTGCTTAAACCGTTTATTGCTTGGAAACTAGACTGTGTACAGCCCTGCATTATCATTTTTTTAGAGATAACTCTCTCCTACTTCTTGTACTGTACTTATACTATACAGAGTTACTCTTTTATATGTGCTTAAAATGCAGAATTCAGCCAGAAGAGAAAAGGAGCTTTGATTTTGTATTGCAATACATCTCAAGAAGTAATTGTGAAATAAGAAAAGAAAAAATATCAGTCTGTTGACAAACTACTTGGATACACATCTTGACCGGTTTGTAGCCTCGAAGACAATGAAATTAAATATCTTACTATATTCAAGTTTTAAAGGCTTTGTTTCCAACCCTCAGATACTGATACAACAACCAGCATAAAACCTGAACAGCCTACCAGTTACTTGAGTTACTTGTAGGCTGTTTGGGGCTTATGCCGGGCCCGTATTCACCAACCCATTCTTAGACTTAAGAATAAAGAATAGACTAAGAACCAAGAATAATGCATTTAGTGTCTGAATATATGCATGCCTCCAATGATAATAATGTCATGAACAAAATGTTCTACATAAAGAATGGTACATATAGAGGTGTTAAATAAGTTTTTCTAAAAATTCAAGCACTTATTGAATATATTAATTTAAAGAATATTCTTTATTCATAGACTTAAGTCTAAGAATTGTTTTGTTTGGTGAATATGGGCCCTGGTTGCATATAGTCCTTTTATTGTGCTTATGAGCAAAAAATGATTCATGTAAGTTTAAATATTAATGGCGTTGTTGGAATCCATATTAGCTCAACTATTCCTTGATAGATTACCGGAGATATTACCAGCAAAACTTTGTTCTCATGAATTTTGATATGAATTAGATATCTGGTATTTAATTTTTGCCGTGTCTGAGTTATCACGAGAAAAGTGATCAATGATACCCCATGATATTACTAATTTTTTTTCAAATATGGGGCCGAAGTTTGGCCAATATTAAAACTAATATAGATTTGCAAAATGACTGCACAATTTTCATTGAAGGTTTCTTGAATATTCTTTGAATACTTCTTCTTCTTCTTTGCGTTCGTGATAGTCATTGCGGATATTACATGATGCTGTGGTTTGTTAAGAGAGTGCCAGTTGGCCCAGCATCTCTGATTTCAACTCTCTAGGTTTTGGTCAGGTTACCCCTCCTTTAGCCTTTGTCGAGCCAACGACGAACTGCAAGGCAGCAGTGTATTTCTGTCAGGTTGTTTTCCTTTAGCCTTTGTCGATCCAACGACGGACTGCAAGGCAGCAGCGGTTTTCTGTCGGGGTATCATCCCTTAGCCTTTTCCTCTCCCAAGGCATCCACAAGGCAGTAGAGCTATTTGACCCATAGCTGGGAACTAGGTTTACAAAACTGCAGAGCATGTCCCCGCGCCGGGGGGTAATGCAAGTCCAGTATCTAGGGGCCTAGTTTCCTCAGAGACCTTGTGGTTTAGCCTGGGACGCAAGGTGCCCAGTTACCATCCATCACCTCGCGGAGGATCCCATTTCTGGGCCACAGCGGTCTTGATGCATGAGAGGCTATGCCTGGAAGAGGGAGACTGAATATGCTCCCCTTTTCCCAGCATACGCTGGTATCCAGGTGTGAGGCTGTAAGCGAGATACATAAAGCACACACTTAGAGCAACACAAGTTGCGCATCATACACCCATTACGAGGGATTTCTTTGAATACAAATCTGTATTCTCATTTCAGACTGTGAACTCTTTAAGCTGTTGTCCACGAGTCATTGACATCAGCAAGCGGAAACCAGGTGGGTGGAATGGTCCATGAATTGTTCATTTATTTTTAATGGCTGTTTAATCTATCACTATCATCAAGCAAAATGATACACATGTTTTAATATATTTTAAGCTGCCAAAAATACAATTGTTTCAGCTGTCATGCATACTGCTATGTTTTGAAGTCAGATTGCAGTGTACATTGGTCCAAACAAACATACACTTTGAAAGAAAAAGATCTTTCTCAAGATTGAACACAAAGGCAATTGGAGAATATTTTATGATTCGTTTGCAGGAGTGGAGCCCATTTCCATGGTGACCAATCCTAAGCAACAACTCGTGAATAAAACTGCAACCTTGACCTTGCTGGAGAAGAAGACAAACGAGGTATGATGGGTCATCAACTGTTAAATTGAGCAGTAACCAATGGTTACCAATACATTTGCCTTCAGTTCTCTTGGCAATGTGTGTAGAGTTTCGGAAATCATCCTATATGGTAAGTTCACCACATAGCTAATTTGGTGGAGCAATGAACTTGACTTTGAATCACAGATTTGCATCATAACTTGCTTGGTTATTGGTCATACAATTATTTATTCTTCGCTTACCACTGATTCAAAAGACATAGTTCTCAGTTACTGACACAATCTTTGTGCACTTGGTACTGGTAAACCTTAAGATAGCCTTTTCATGCCAAGGAAAAGAGTGAGTAGGTTGAGAAGGAATAAGACGTGAGTAGGTTAACCAACACATGTGATGCAGATTGATTCATATTACTAATAATGCATTATTATGAACCATATTGTTAGCTGTGATTTTGTCAGTATTGAACCCTTTCCCGCTCAGAGCCAAAGTGAATTTGTCTGTATGACTCCAGCATCATACCAGAACAGCCTGCTAGTAGCTTGCATGCTGTTCAGATTTTTATGCTGTTTGCTTCTCATCAGTGTCTTTGGGATGGATATGAAGCCTTTTAAACTTGAATCATTTAAGAAAAGTCTTTTATTAAACCCCACACTAAACGAAGTTTAGGGGTGTATATAGGAGTGAGCTTGCCTGTCGGTTGGTTGGTCGGTTGGTCTTTCGGTCTGTTAAGTGTCCGCTTTCTAATTCAAGTTGTTTTTATCTGATCTTCACCAAACTTGGTCAGATGTTGTACCTAAATGATGTCTAGGTCAAGTTTTAATATGGGTCATGCCGGGTCAGAAACTAGGTCATGGGGTTACTTAGTGAGTTTTAAACATTGAGCATGGTGTCTGCTCTATAATTCAAGTAGTTTTCATCCAGGCTTCACCAAACTTCGTCAGAAGTTGTATCTAGATGATGTCTAGGCCAAGTTAGAACATGGGTCAAGGCAGGTAAAAAACTAGGTCACAGGGTCAATTAGTGCGTTTTAAACAGTGAGCATGGTGTCTGCTCTCTAATTCAAGTAGTTTTCATCTGATCTTCACCACACTTGGTCAGAAGCTGTAACTAGATGATGTTTAGGTCAAGTTGGAACATGGGCCATGCTGGCTCAAAAACTAGGTCACCGGGTCACTTAGTGCGTTTTAAACATTGAGCATGGTGTCCGCTGTTTTGTATGAAGACAACATGCAAAATATTCTGCGGCATGTGAAGGTATTTGTCATGTCTGTGACAAAGCTCTATTTTAAATTGATTTTTCAAGGGAATTCAAACTGGTCAACATGCCTACCTGAATGGTTAAGGTTTAAGTCAACATATTGTTGTTTCAGCTTCAAGTGCAAGTGACCCACCTTCTGGCTGCCAACAGGACTGGAGGTCAAGTGAGGACAGACTTCTCTGTGTTCCCTACACCAGAGTTTGCTAGGGTGAGAAATCTTCAGTAGAAATTTGGGAAAATATTGTGCAACATAAAGGATCTTTTGGTGCATAAGACAACATGAGTATTGTATCTGCCTACAAGTTGAATCTGATCCAAATATATAAATTACCTCTATAGGTATGATTATTCCTCTGCAAGGAGGGGGGATATTGGAGTCACTCTGTACATTTTAAGACTGGCTTCCTTGCACAACTTTTGTAGAGTGAACTACTTCCACATTTCTCAAGTGATTTAATTGAAACTGAAACCTGCAATTGCCATGAAGACAGAAGTGCAGGTATGCAAGACACTTTACATTCCTGAGAAAAATAGACTTGAATATAGCTTACAATGCATGCAGGGGTAGATCTCTTGTTATGCATTTGACTCAAGGCCTTTGTTACCTTGTTGATTTTTAGTTATTGTCTTTAAATACTTCCCCTTTCATTAATATTCTGTTCTAATATTCTGTTCTAATAAAATATAAAGTTATCAGCAGGGTAATGCCATCTGAGCCAATAACAACCAATATCATTTTGTGTGTGCCATCTATAAATTGGGTACTTACAAAAACCTGGAAAATTGAGTTGTATTAGATTGATCATTTTTGCAATATCAGGTGATACATTAGAAGACAGGTTACCGCATTGTGGTGGGTTGTACCAGCGTAATATCAATCTCAATCTCAGTTCTATTAGTTCACTGACTATCAGATAATACACGAGAAGACAGGGTTACAGCGTGCTGTGATCCAAGCCAATATCATGCGATCTCAGTTATATTTGTGTACTCTATCAATCGGGCACCTATAAAGAATTAAAAAAGTGATATTAGGTGTTACATGCACAATTTTGCCACATAAGGTGTATCATGAGAAATTTGATGATATCAGGTGTTACATTATAAATTTTGCAATATCAGGTGTTACATGAGAAATTTTGCGATATAACGTCTTTCATGAGAAATTCGGAAATATCAGGTGTTACATGAGAAATTTGGCAATATCAGGGGTAATATGAGAAATTTTGCGAAATCAGATGTTACATGAGAAATTTTTTTAATCAGGTGTTACACGAGAAATCCGGAGATAGCGTGCTGGTGGGTCGTATCACCGTACCGATGGCTGGAGGGGCGGGGCAGACTATACCCCTCAATGTGAACGCTGATCAGCTGCTACGCTTCCACAGTATCATGATCACATCGGCCAGTTAGTGGGCGTGTTCCGACCAATGTGCAATATGGAGATGTTTGAGATTTCTTTGAACGTTTGTTTAAGGTGTAGTTTAAAAAAAAATCTTTAATTTATGTATACGTGAACAATGTACAATTTTACATGAATGGAATGTTCAGCAATAAATGAGAACAAATGATATAATTGTGTAGCCTCTAAACCTATAAGTTCGTGCACCTTAAATTTCAATGGCATATCTTTCATGAAAATTCATTAGACAATAACTAAACTTGATATATACTTTATGATTTATCTATTGTTTAACAAATAACGAGTGAAATATGTTGGTTGACAGATAATAATAATGGCATAACGTACCTTTAAACATTCATGTATATGGTAGTCTGCGTCACACAGAATTACCCTATAAGATCGTGCACCGATTTTGATGACGTCACAGCGAGGCCCTGGGATGTGTTTATAATAGCCGATATATTTTTTTGTGAATATGTGTTTATTTGTATTAAATATGTGTTGTTTTAGATGAATTTCGTGAATAAACTGTATTGAAAATAATGGTTTAAACAAAACTGGTCTTCATAAAAACGAAATATGAACTGTGATAACTGTATTCAGAGGTCTAGATAAAGTGTATTTACTAACGGAAAATAGCTAAATAAAATTCTATTCACAATGGGGGCATAACAGGCTGTCACCCCTTCTAATGACAGTTGTTTTGTGACAAAATCCCAAATTGACGAAGTGAGAACCTTTATTGCAATAGACCGGACACGATCTTAACGTATGGTCTCGTGTCATCGTTTGGAGGTAAAATTTCCCGCATACACAGCATACTTTAATCGTATCGTAATGCAAATACAGAGAGCACAATACAAATTCGAGACGGGCCTCCAAGGGAAACTACTCTTACAACATTTTACGATCAAAACATTAACAAACATAGCTGTCTGGTGAAGGAAATGTGCAGATTCTAAACATTGTTTTGGCTATTTCTTTGGAACGAGGTCAGAAAAACGGACAATTTATATCATATTTATTGTTTTTTCCTCATGATTTTTGTCTGATCGGCTGTGGTAATTCTCGCGTTACAAAAGTGAACAGTTTTCGGGCACGTTCGTTCGAATGTTGCTTAGAAGTGTACGTCATAAAAAAGTACACGATCTTATAGGGCTGCACAAAGTTATAGGAATGGAGGATATGGTTCCTCTGCATTTTTGTTCCTTTAAGATGTACTAAATGTAATAATCATGCGTTCCATTCTGATAATGAAGACTGATTAGATTTCTTCTAAAGTTTTGTCCTTTTTTAGAAGAAATAGAGCTAAGAAACATTTGTATAGCATTCTAATGATTGACCCATATGTAATTTCTTGGAAAATTGTATTCCTATTTTATTTTGTAATTGAAGCTTTGTATAGCCTAGAAAATAGTTTGTTTTTACTAAACACTTGGTTTTCTATTTATTTCATCATATTCTGACTATATTTTGAAAACCACTTTTCCATGTGGAAAACATTAAAGTTATGTTGCTTGCATTTATTTTTTCTCTTGAAATATACTTAATATGTGTAATATTCTTGGCAACATATAAGTATGGAGTTCTGCTAATGTTTATTTTTTGTTATAATTATACAAGTAAACTCTTTTACATGGTGTTACGTAAATCAATTAAATATGTCTATAATGCTGGGAAAATTACCATTTTATCTTTTATAGTGATCAGGAAAGTTAAACAAAATAATGTTTAATGTTGCTGGAACATGTTTGGTACATTTGTAAAAAAAATATAATTAATCGAAACTATGTGATATTTATGTTTAGAAATATCAGTATTTATTGTGTATATGTGTTTTGTGCTGAAAACAAACTTTGAACCACTGATATTTCTCATTACATGTATATCGTAAAGTGCTTTGTGTATGCTGAATTGTTTGCCTGCACACATGATCAATGGTATTTCATAAAACACTCAAATAGCTGTTTTTTGTAATTTTAGGGAAAACATTCAGTATTAAATACAATTGATTTGGTAAATATTGCGTTTACAGTGTATTGAATTAATTGTGTTGATTCAATTTAAATATTGGAGTAATACATTATTAATGAGGTCATTGAAGATAAAACTAATATCTTGTTTGTAATAATAACACAATTATTATACATGTTTTTCCTTTTTAACCAGGTTTTCCGAAGGAAAAAACTGGTTTTTAGATTGGCGAATGCGGGCGGGCTGGCTGGCGGGCTGGCTGGCTGGCGGGCTGGCAGGCTGGCGGAATAAGCTTGTCCGGGCCATAACTATGTCGTTCATTGTCAGATTTTAAAATCATTTGGCACATTTGTTCACCATCATTGGACGGTGTGTCGCGCGAAATAATTACGTCGATATCTCCAAGGTCAAGGTCACACTTTGAGTTCAAAGGTCAAAAATGGCCATAAATGAGCTTGTCCGAGCCATAACTATGTCGTTCATCGTCAGATTTTAAAATCATTTGGCACATTTGTTCACCATCATTGGACGGTGTGTAGCGCGAAATAATTACGTCGATATCTCCAAGGTCAAGGTCACACTTTGAGTTCAAAGGTCAAAAATGGCCATAAATGAGCTTGTCCTGGCCATAACTATGTCATTCATTGTGAGATTTTAAAATCATTTGGCACATTTGTTCACCATCATGGGACGGTGTGTCTCACGAAAGAATCACGTCAATATCTCCAATGTCAAGGTCGCCACGACTAAAAATAGATTTAAAAAAACAAAAAAAAACTTACAAAGGGGGTTAATTTTTTTTGGTCATTTCAAAAGTTCAGTTTGAGTTTTCTCCCTTTATCAGATTTTTTTTTCACAATGAAAACCTGGTTTTGTGACAATTTTGTCCCTTGTTTGTTGCTTATAATTATGTTATTGGTAACACTGTGCTATTTCTTTCAGAGCGTTTGTTTATGGAATTCTGTTACATTGAGTTTGCTTTGGTTATTGGTGTTGATTCTTCAATGTGTGGGAATTAAATTTGTATTGTAGGCTTCTGTAAAAAGCAAAATAAATACTACACTGACCAAAATAAATACCAAACAAGTCAAGGCTTTGTATTTTCAAAATACAGTATCAGTACACGATTTGCATTGCTTTAAATTAATAGTCAGTCTTAGTTCAAAATACATATGAGAAAAATGTGCTTTCAGTATATGAAGTTGTAATATATACACAACTATTTGGGTTGCTATTCTGCGTTTTTATAAATGTGCTGAACTATGTGCTACAAGAACAACATTTAAGTATGTTATCATTTACTCAAATTATTGGCAATGTTATGGTAGCAGTCTGCTTTCAGTGAAAAATAAACGTTTAACATGATCACTTATTTATTGATGTTTAATTGGCCTATCCCCTTTATTATTTGCGCTGAGGTCTTGAAGCATATTTTTGTCATAATAATATGTTAAGTATAGAAGTATTCTTGTTATGCCACCCACCTATGCGTGTCATATTATGTATCAGTTTTGTGAACTCTACGGTATAGCTCACTTAGTATACCCCACACATACCTTGCATGAATGTACTGTTGTGATGATAAACATATTTCGTACTTTAATCGGTTTTCATAGGTGAAAGAATATCCAGTTAAGTGTTAGTTTTACCTTTATCTCTTCAAACACGTGCGCGAACAAAACTGAGTATGACTATATATGGGCCGTGCTCTGTGAAAAGGGGGTTTAATGAATGCACGTTTTGTCCCAGATTAGGGACGACACTTTCCGTATTATGATATTTCTCGTTTAAAGAAACTCTTCTTAGCAAACATTACGTGAGGCGGAAAGTGTCGTCCCTGATAAGCCTGTGCAGACTGCACAGGCTAATCTGGGACGACACTTTACGCACATGCATTACACCCCTTTTTCACAGAGCGGGGCTTTATTAATTATATATAGGGCAGACTTCACAAATGGATCATTTGTGCTTATGCTTTCCACACGTGTCACGGTAATATTTGCGAACTTTGTTAACACAAAACAACCCGGAAAGTTCCTATTTTAACATGTACGGAAGTAACTATATATGCCACTGTGGAAGGCTTTGAATTCTATGCGCGAGAAATGCATCATATATAAAGTACATATTTACAACTACAAGGTTATATTTTCAATAACAAAATAAATGTTACGCATTAAACAAAACGAATTGAAATTTAAAGCGACCTAATAGTAGTTCCTGTCACTAACCAACGATAGTGGTCCGTTTTTGAAAATTCCAGAATATCATTCATATCCAGTTCAGTTTATATTTAAAGCAAATGCTATATTGTAGCATACATTTTGGGGATGTAACTTCGTTTCTTAAATTCGTTTTGAACGAGAAAAAGGCAAACATTTTCTTGTAACATTTTCTTGTTTAAATTAGCCTGAAATATTAACGAAAATAGATCTTTCATTCTGCCATCACCAATTAGTACTGCGGAAGCATTCTTCGCATTGATAACTTCGTCTTCATAACAATATCCGGTGATGTCGCTCCGCCAGGCAGCTGCGCATTCGGTTCTTTAAAAGCTCGTGGTTGGTTTGGTACCCCGCCCTTTCCGTTAGGAACGCGAGCCGGGAATCGGCTTTGTTGGACTTGTACCACAGTCACATTGTCCCCAGATACCCTGGCTCTCTGCTCCCTGTTGAGATAAAAATTGTGGATTGATATCAATGGAAAAGTTCTTCATCTGTTATTACAGGAAATCCAGAAAAGGTTTTAGTATTATATAACTATATGACTTATTGAATGTCATGAAATGAAAGGCCCCCATTCAAACATACTTTGACAGCTCATAGCTTAACGACTCAAGTGAAAACGGTATAAGACTGAACACAAAGTCCCCATACCTGATTCGCTTCAATACCACAATCAACGCCGCTACCCCAGCAAGCGCCAACGCCCCGCCTACCGCGGCGCCGATGATCAGCCACTTGTTCCGGGGCCAGGGTCCGTCCCCGTGTGTAACGTGACCTATCTGAGCGTTTGAGGCGCCTCCTGAGTGAGAAGCTAGAAAAGGAAAGAACGCACACTAGAACATTGCCCGTACAACAATTCTCATTGATTGCAGTTTGAGAAAAAGCTTGAACCGTACAATTCCCAAAGTTTGCTGATTTTAAGATTATTTCGCTTTGTGTGGTTCTTCTCCGGTAATTCCATTTATATAATACAGATTTTCACACGGTGTATTGAATTTTAATATTTAAAAAAAGATAAAAAGTTTGCGTAGATGTATGAGTTTTCGACCGCATGATTAAGAAATTATTATCGTGATAGGTGCAATTTGATATATGCGCTTGAAAATGGAATAGTATACGTTTATTAAAATATATTAATTATATATTTTCGTTATGCATATGTTATATTTCCTTTGATAATCATGATTGCATGTTACTGTCGTTTGGGGAATTTTAATGTTGAGCGCATGAGAATTAAATGATATACCATGACCAAAGTAGTCTTTGTTGTATTTAAGATGTATTAAAGCAGACTCAGAATGACATCTCAAAGACCACAAATTGACGATATGAAATTCATTCCTGAAGATACCTTACGATCAACTCGTTTCTGTCGGCCACGATTATCATGGGTAAATGTTGAATTTAAACAACAAACAATCCCTCGATACAGCTAAAATTATCTGCTATTTTGTTAAATGCACACCTCTATTTACTGCACCGCTCTTATTTTTTATCTTTGCTCTCCTCTTTTTCAATTTCGTTCCCTCGACTGAGTAAGTCGCTCCCACGACATAGCTTACTCGTTTCCGCGAGTTAGTATGTCGTGGGAACGAGAAAAAAGGCGTGCATGCCACCATTATGCCACCGTCCCCATGCGATTGAAAACGCTTTGTTGCATAGATATTAGTTATTTGTTACGAAACGTATGTAATCAAGTCTCGACAATGCCATGCAACTGTTTTTCGACGTCTCAATTGTTTTTATATTTAGTGCTTAATGTTTTGATGAATTCCTATTAATGTAATATTCTCTGTTCGCTGACGTTTTATCTGAATTCTTATGCAAATTGAATGCGTTCATAACACTGAATAAATAATTGTTGTTTATTTAACCGTTTAACGTCCGGCAAGCGTGAGAACCTATGTACCACCACACATTAAGGGACTCTTTCTAACGCTCGCGCACATGTAAAGTTCGCTACGTTAACATAAGCTAACGGGCAATGCGACCAGGGTACGTAGTGTAAAGAATTCATCCTTCATATCATGCAGTTATGCAATGGTGCAGCTGTTATTTTTTAGTACTCCTGTAATAGACACCGGCGTTATCGTAATCGGATTAGACAAAGGCATCTTCTTGCTCGTAATAGACAACCTCGTTATCGTACTTGGACAATATTGTCATACTCGTACCAGGCAAAGGCGTCTTCGTTTTCGTAGTAGACAACGTTGTTATTGTACTCGTTACAGATGATGGCGTACTTGTGCTCGTACCACCACGTGTTTGCTCCAAAGTTGGTGGAGAAGCTACCGGAAGTATGTCGCACGTATCACCAGTCCACTCGGGCGGACACGTGCACGAAAATGATCCAACTAGGTTGAGGCACGTGGAGCCATGCAAACACCGACCCTCCTCACATTCGTCGATGTCTTCTGCGACAACAAACACCAGGATTTATTGAGGATATATTTGTTTATTTAGGTGTGTGTTTTACACGGGTGTGTTTAATATAATTAGTCTTTTTTCTTTAAAAACTTTTCGGACTATTAATGTCACGACGCATAACGTAATAC
Source organism: Dreissena polymorpha (assembly GCF_020536995.1). NCBI lineage: Eukaryota > Metazoa > Mollusca > Bivalvia > Myida > Dreissenidae > Dreissena > Dreissena polymorpha. The sequence goes on from NC_068357.1 coordinate 115,165,685, forward strand.
CGTAAACGGGTAATGTTTGCGTTTAGCCTTAGTTAGAAAATAGAAAAAAACGACGCATTTTACCGTCACAGTTGTGTCCAATCCACCCGTGTGCACAATGACACTTGTACCCGCCAGCAAGGTTCGTGCACGTGCCCCCATTCTGACAAGTGGTTGTGACGTCACACTCGTTGACATCATCTGCGCAGTCCACACCCTTCCATCCTTTCAAGCAGGTGCACGTGTAGCTACCGCGCGAGTTTGCACAACTCTGGTGGGCCTTGCAAACGTTCGGCGAACTTCAAGTGAAGCGAACAATGTCGGATTAAACACCGCTGAGCCAAATATGCATTGCAACATTTTGGGCCCACTCGGTGTTTTTTACAACAGTTTTATTAATGGATTTTCATTATAAAAAGTAATTTCGAGATGAAATAAATTCAAATATAATTGTATATTCAATAATTTATTCGATGTATCTATATGATGTTTACACGCTAATGACAAGTTGTCCAATTAAGTCGCGGGGCCTATAGTCAGTCTCCTACACTGCCTTATCGGTAATCTGGGACTGAAAGCGAACAGCATGGGCTACCCTAATATACGGGTTGTTCTATGAGTCAGACATTTTTATTTGAACATAATCTAGAATGTGTAAAGAAAGCTTAAATATCTACATTTTCATTATTATCTAATTATTATTAGTGTCCTCACTGTAACCTAATTATCAGTAAATGTCTATTGGGTGTTATATACACAGAAACTAACTTATAACATGATTGTAGACAAGCTTATAATACTGGCTGCACTGTAAAGAATACATCAACCATTCAGCTCACATTCGGCAATATACCACAAACGATACTTAATTGACATATTTTGTAAGGCGTACTTAGTAATATTTTTCAAATGATAAAACCTCATAAGACATAATGATTTTATATATTCACTTTGTATTTGGGTGAAATTGGGCATACACAGCACGAACATGACATTGCATTGTACATTATTTTTTTATGACCACGACCCACCTGGAACACTCGTCAATGTCATCTCTGCACATGCTCCCTGTAAATCCCGCCAGGCACTGGACCACCGCCACGGTTTGATCGCGGTGCTGACACCGGTGCCCCTCCCATCCGCTGTAGCAGGCGCACTTAAAACTGCCAGGGGTGTTGACACACTCGCCGCGTGACAGACACAGCGTCGAGCTGGTCGCACACTCGTTACGGTCTTCATGGCATGTCTCACCCTGCATTAGAACATACATACAAGTATGACTACATTGTACTTATCATGTAAGAAAATCATTCTATTTATGTACTGCGACCATGACAACTTATTTCACTCCTCTCTTCATCCTGATTCTGTTAATAATAGAACAAAAAATACAAATTAAAAACAAAACAAATTCATAATAATAATAATAATAATAATAATAATAATTTTTTATAGTATTATTATTATTATTATTATTATTATTATTATTATTATTATTATTATTATTATTATTATTATTACCTACATTGAACCATTTTAAGTTCCCATGTATAGTCCTGGCGCGTCTGGGACTCTAAATACCCACCAAAAATCCTTCATGACAGTCGCACCAGAATGAACCGGAGGCGTCAGACTGACAGATGGAGTGGGGCGCACACGACAGGTTGCCGCATATCACCTCAGCGTTGCCGTCCGTCGTCGTCTATGGAACGAGTACGTCGTGTTTACAGCGACCAAGCATGTTATCATATATTAATTAGATTCGTTAATTATTTGTGTGCACAGATATATCATTTTAAACGCGCATACAAAAGTTATGTCAAGTAGATTTTCTGGTAGATCCAAAGTTTTCAAAACTATTTTAAACTATAATACATACTGATTAATAAAGTTGTAAAAAAAGTATTCATTTGCGTATTAAAAAAGTCACACTGTTAATTATTTGACTTTTTCAAATTTTGTATTATTGTAAATGCAAGAAATAATAAAACAAAAGATCGGCTGTCTTCATACAAACTATCAATACCTCCACAGAAGAACAATTCTCTACAAATAATAAAGATCCAATAGAAAACATTAACAATATTCGTAAACGACCGAGTGGAATACACATTTTTATGCGTTAGAAAATAAAATGACACTTTTCTGATTATACAAATATAGTTATGCGAATTTTGATAAAAAACAACAACTTATTTTTTAATATGGTGATCTTTTAAAACAAAAACATCTGTGTCACGAATAAACCTCCTAATACAGGATACACGTATAATAAACTTGTATTGAAACTATTTTAAATAAATGAATTCAGATTTAAAGGGACATCGTTTTTTCAAGTGGGTTATCATTTGCAAATTTGTAAAGACTGGTTAAAAGTATCAAAAGATCGCGTTTTATGTTTCGAAACCACTTTTGGGACAAAACGGTATGCGAAATATAAATAAAATGCACTGCACACAAATAAACCAATTCAGTCTTAAACATAATACGAAAAAAGACAAATACTATAAAACAAAATTGCTTACATACTTTGCCTTTAAGTGAAATATAAATTATGACTGGGATTAATAAAGAGTCAAGCTCTTGAAAGGTGACAGAAATTGCTAAAAAGGCAACGATATTTAATAATACTAGTACTAGACTTATCTCTATATCTTAGGCTAGCAACACAGATTGTTTGGCTTGAATCAGTTTATAGATACGACATACTAATGACATTAACCCTCCAAAAGCTGACTTGATTAAATTTAATACTGCCAGTTTAAATCGGTCATATTTGTGTGATGAGACAGATAAAAGGCGAACTTGGAACAAATAAGAGTGAACGACTGAGCAAATTAAAGATACCTTAACAGTTTTGTAGAGTTTGTTATCTCCTGACCCGTACGATTTTTGTCAACGCAAACAGTGAAATAAAAAATTGCAATCGTTCACATACATTCAATGCATCGCTGATTGTTTTGTATTCATCGGAATTCCATGTTTTATAGATGTATGAGACATAGAGAATAATAGGCTAGTGTTCATAATAGATCAGGTTTATCATGCGAGGCTTAGAAAACAAAAAGCACGAGCCTTGGCGAGTGCTTTTTCGTTTTCGTGCCGAGCATGATAAACCTGATCTATAATCAACACTAACCTATTATTCTATTTATCCCACTTTTTTTTTCAGTAAACTTTTTTTATTTAAACAAAATTAGTTTTCATGCGTGTTTTGTCGTACTTTGATAATGGCTGTAATTTATCCCACTTTTACAGCGAATTCGGTTGATTAAAGCCGTGTTTATTAAATTTCGGCTATAATCGGCTGCATTTTGGCCATAGTTTTAGTGCATGAAGGTGAACAAGAGGAAGCTGTTGGATTGTTAGTTTGTTACATTTACTGGACTGAGCAAGAATGTTTGAACACTTTTGCTGTTGTTCAACAGATATGCTGGAATAATTGGTTATGTACTGGACATTGTTGTGCCCTGTTATGGCCATGGTTTCAGTGGGTGGAATGTTTGCATTTCGAAGTTTTTGGACCAGGAATTTGCGAACTGAGTGGTTTGTTATTCTCTTGTGTTCAGGAAAGCCGGCGTCTTTTGCCATGGCCTTCAGCATCTGACCTAGCTTGTTGACACCCAGTTGTTGACGCAAGAACCACTGGGATGCAGTGTCATTTGTACGTATGGCCAGGTAGAAAGGGTGCTAACTTGAAGAAAAATCAGATGGACGCATATCCGAGTACAGCTTGTAAATTAACACAGGATTTCTTGGTCCAGACGATTGTTTTCTACGGTCAAATGGGAGCAACTCGAACTGACCTCTTCAAAGGGGAGCAACAACAACAGAACATATTTGCAACATAGTATTAAATTTACCTTATACTAGAGGTTTTAATGACAATAAATGACAACAAACACGTTTTTTTACTCCTTTTTTTGTTTTAAAGTCATTAAGATTGACAAACATTTGAGATTGTTTTTATTATTGATGCACTTGGCAAATACAGGTCACGAGGTGCGTGGGAAAAAGTAGTCCCGGTTCGGCAGTTGATTACGTCATTTCGTGCCGTTTATTATAGCCGTGCCTTTGATTATAGCCGAAATTTAATAAACACGGCTTTAATCAACCGAATTTGCTGAAAAAGTGGGATAAAAATAAATTACGTGTATGTCGAGAACATACGACAGTCAGTTACGTCGATCGAGTATTAGAACTAGAATCGCGCGACCTATCGTGATCCTTGCAGAATAAAAAGCAGTAAAATCTACTATATATACTCTTTATTTCCACTTCTCAGTGATTTTGAAACATACAATATAAAAAAGCAGCAAATATACATTCACATATATAAACATAGAATCAAGTACTATTTACATAAACCATAATTTACATATGAATATTATGTATAAAGAGATCCACAAGACGTCTGTTTGTTTTAAAGCACATTACAGTTAATTTTACGTAACGCACATATGAATGAAGTTACATATACTCCTGGTTGTCTCGTCATCGAGGGTGTTTTCCGCTGATAGCAATAGTGTCACCGTATCGTATGAGTTTGTATTGGGGAGAATGTTACACGCTCGTAGGATTGTCAGTCTATATTTTATTAATCTTTGACACGAGACGATGTCGCTGTCTAGGATTATGTGACCACAGTGTCTGCAATTGTTTCCGGAAAGTTGTTCCCGCGTGTTTACTAGGACACGCACAGCTGCCGAGGCTTCCGATGTTTTGCGAGGTGTCCTCGCCGCGGTCCAGATGCGAGCGGCCCTGATGTGAGGATGGACGACACTAAATCGCGCAAATTCTGGGTTCCCTGTGACGCTGTCCACAGCTCCGTGTGATAGTTGCGGATCGCATTGTTTACAATACGTTTCCACGTCAGTTTAGGAGGGGTAATACTGGAGTCGCGATAAACTGAATAATGGTTCAAAAGGCTATACTTTTCCATTACTGCGTAAATGTCTGGTATAAACCCTTGCTGTGATGATTTGCCCCGGATATTAAAAAGCGCTAGTCGGTACTCAAATAGTTGTTTTGTGAGATATTTACTGTTCATACAACAAAGTTTATGGAAGAACATCAGTTTTCTTGAGTCAATTTTCGCAATTATTGGTAGCCAAGCGATTAAGCTTAATGACACGTCAGTTCTTGTGCGCGTTGGCAAACTTTGACACATTTTTGCTGCAAATCTCAGAAACCTTTCTAGTGTAAGGACATCATAGTTCGTCAGTGATGCCCAGAGTTCCGAACCGTACAGTGCTGTGGGGATGGATACCTTATCCACGATGTTGGCCATTTTCAGCGGATTAATGTCGAATCTGCTTTCCTTTATTGTCATTAGGGAATATACCGATGATCGACCTTTCCGTATTCGTTCGTCAACTGCGTGTGACGACTTCAGCGATCTGTGAAGCTTTATTCCTACGTGTTTTGTTGATTCTGCGGGGAGCAGTATTTTATTGTAGATTTTAACTGTAGTCTGTGGCAAAACTCTACTCTTTCCACAGACCATATACATGCATTTGTCTTCATTAAGTCTATATCCCCATGTGTTCGCATATCTCGTTACAATATCTAGCTGGCGCTGCAATGATTTAGCACTGCTTGAAATGAGCGTGAGATCGTCTGCTAGGGTTGGATTTCCGGTTTGTAGGTGGCCAACGGTGGTTCCATATCCAGATGACTCCAGATCACACAAAAGCTTGTCTATAAATAGGAGGTACAGCCAAGTTGATATGACCCCGCCTTGTCTGATTCCCTGTCGCACCGGAAATGGCATTGAAAGTACTCCGTTAACGCACACTGCGCTTTTTATGTCCGTGTAGCAATTTATTAAGGTCCGCAGCGTTGTTCCTTTTATTTCAAATTCTAGTAGTTTTAAAAATAATGCGTTGTGAAGGACGTTGTCAAATGCACCGGAAGTGTCCAGCAGTGCCACGTGCGAGGAGGAGTCGTATTCCATATTGGAATATATACATTCCTGTAAGTTGAACGACACGGTGATCGAACCCAGTTCTTTTTGGTAGGCGTTCTGTTGAAGGTTCGGAAGTTTTTTCTCATTGTCGGTGCACCATTTGCTTATTCTTGAGTGGAGAAGTTTTTCAAAGAGTTTGTATAAAACCGGAAGTAGTGTTCGGGCGATAGCTGCTGCATTTAGTTTTCGGTTTCCCTTCCTTAAGAATTGGAATGATTATTCAAATCTTGCATCCAGATGGAACATACGTCGCTTGTAACATCAGAGTGAACAGTGTTTTGATGTAATGGAGCAGACAATCCCCGCCATGTATTAGGTGCTCGCTAACTAGTTTGTCGTATCCAGGTGCTTTTTTCAATTTAAGCTTTTTCACTATTTCCGCAATTTCATTAATTGAAACGTCCTTGGCTAGGCATTTATCTTTCGAAAAGTCATTTGATTGCAAGAATATTTGTATTTTATTGTCCAATTCAGCATGAAGATAGGTATTATGAACGTTTGAGTATTTAGGAGTAAACACGTCTTCATAATATGAACTGAAGGTACTTGTAATGTCATTTGGGTTTCGTAGGGTACCACTGCCGCTTTCTATTTCATTTATAGTCTCTTTTGTTTTATTTTGTTTCAAGCGAACCATTCTCCAGAAAGTACGCATGTCAATGCTATCGGCAGCTGTGTTTAGTTCACTGTAGAACAGTTCATTTGTATCGGCTATGGCTTTCTTTTGTAAATTAATAAATTTTCGTTTTGAATCCTTGTATTGTTTAAAGTACGGATTGTTTCTGCCTGGAAACTTTCCATTTTCGATCCAATGTGTTCTCGCTCGGCGTTGTTCATTGTGGGCTTCCTTTACAAAGCTATTCCAATACGGTTTAGCGTTTTTGTAAAATTTGCTTTTTGGCAAAGCTTGAGATGCACTTTTCATACATTTGACTATATGCTCGTACAGATTTTCAATGTCTGTCGAATGTGGTTGTAGCTGGGATGTATTAATGCACGAGAGATATGCTTTTAATAGTTCTTCATAGTTGTTTAAATTCAAACGGGTACATTTATTCCATGCAATTACATCATCACTTTTAATGTCAAAGTTTGTGACAGGTATTTTCAGCACAGTTTTTATAGGGAAGTGGTCCGACACTGAGCAACAGTCTTCGGTTACTATATTATTGTAGTTTATGATATCAGTTTGCCAATCACCAATTATCACATAGTCTAGTGTTTTCTGCGTTGGTTTATCACGTGACTTTCAATGGAGGAGTACACACATTTCGAGCTCCGTTTTTTTATGGATTTAAAGTGTTTCCCAATGAGGTGTGCTCTAAATTGTTGGATATAAGGTTGACACTAGTATCGAACTGTTAATGCCTGCCAAAAATAAGACTCCTAGCAATACTGGTAGTAGAAAACCGAAGAGGAAAACAATTTCGCCAATATTAGAGGATAGCACGAGGAAATCGAGCAGCGCGGGAATTGTCGAAAACGAACACGCCGATAAAAGAAGTAAACAAACCAACACACAAGTGGACACTGGTCAGTACAACCCATCTCAATCTATTGTAACGGACTTTGGCGGACACTGGCCATATATGGCATTTTCGCAACCATACCCTGGGTACGGTCCGAGCCCCCCGCCCCCACATTCCCCGTTTGGATTTGGGCCAATGATGCAACCGCCATGGGCAACTGAAATCTTGTCCGAAATTAAGTGTATCAAAGACAAAATGAAGTCAATAGATCGTATCGAACAAACAATTAATTCCATCGCCGCGAAAGTATCTGATTTGGAAACGAAAGTAAAAGACATTGACTGCCGAGTGCAACACACAGAGACTTGTGCTCAATTTCTGGGCTCAAAACTTGATGAAAATTCCGAGGATCTCTCAAATGTGAGCTCAAAGATTAAACAGCTCAATAAATCGTGCACGCATTTAGAAGAACAGTATCGCACCCTAGAGGCACTGGAGAAGAAGACAGAGGCAAAACTTCTTGACCTGGAGACAAAATCCATGCGCGACAACCTTGTCTTCTATGGCATTCCGGAAGTCACATCAGCTGGAACTGAGGAATGTTCTAAAATTATAGCAAACGTCATCCAAACAGTGCTGGAGATACAGGAAGAAATAAAGCTGGATTTCGCATATCGCCCAGTCATTAGGGGAAGCGCCAATGGAAACCGACCACGCCCGATCATCGTCGGTTTCCACTATAGCAAGGATCGCGATCGAATCCGCGCGGCCTCGTTCGAAGCAGCTACAAAGAACCGACTTAAGGACAAACAAATCAGCATAGGCGTACAGCTTCCAAAGGAGATCAGAGATGCCCGCAAACCACTATATGATGTAATGCGGCGCGCACAGGAAAATGGACAACGCGCTAAATTCAACGGACCCACTCTTTACATCAATGGAAGTCCGTACAAAGCTACCATGGACCACCAGTAGGGACGTCAAACGGAACATCCGATCCGCATAGCATCGTGGAATATCAACGGACTTAAACGGAAACTTAGTGAAAGTGACTTTCTGGAACATGTACAACAATTCGATATAATCTTACTTTGTGAAACATGGATAAACGACAATAACCCATTCAATTTAGATATAACAAATTTCGACAGTGAACACTTATATGGACAGAAACTTAAACGTAAGTCAGGACGATGCAGTGGTGGAATATCTGTTTATTTCAAAACATATTTAAAAAATCATTTAACCGTTGTTAGTAAAGACAAACATGGTATTGTATGGATAAAGATAGACAAATCAGTTTTTCCACACAATACTGACGTTTACATTTGTCATGCTTATCGATTACCAAGTAATTCAAAATGTGCAGATGACTTTGACTTTTTTAGAGAAATTGAATCTGAAATGTTAAAATTTGATAATTTAGGATTTACATTCATTACAGGAGACCTAAATTGTAGAACATCTAATGAATATGACTTTATAATTTTTGACAAGTATTTAGACGATTTTCAACCGATGATAACCCAAGTTAATGATAATAATTTACAACGAAACAGTAAGGATACAGTCATTGACGCTGCTGGTAAAATTCTCTTACAACTATGTCAAGCAACAGGTTTTTTAATAGCAAACGGAAGATTGGGGACTGACGATAAAGTGGGCGAATACACTTTTTGCTCTAGTAGGGGAGTAAGCGTCGTTGACTATCTTCTACTAAAACACGAAGATTTTAATTTAATTCACGATTTTTGTGTTCACGACTTTAACGAGTTCTCTGATCATGCATGTTTATCGTTCAACATAAAAACGAATATAGGTGATGTTAAAAATGTTAGGCATGAATCTAATGGAAAAGAAACGAAAACAAAACTAGTTTTTGACACTGATAAAATCCCCGTTTTTCAAAATAGACTGATCCGCGAAACTGATCTATTAAATAACCTTACCGCTTCACTGAACATACGGCCTATCGACGACGTCGTTCAGGAATTCACCGAGTTATTTATAGCTACGGTAAAACCCATATTCGGAAAGCCGATAAACTGCGCGAATTCTAGCACAGCGAAACCAAAAAAGCAAAAATGGTTCAATAAGGAATGTTATGATGAAAGAAATAATTTTAAAAGGCTGCGCAATATTTACTGCAGGGATAAAACGATAGAAAATAGAGAAAATTTAGTACTTGCGAGGTCAAAATACAATAAAACAAAAAGAAAAGTTCGCGCTACATTTAAGAAAAAAGAAGGTTTCAACATTAACAATGTCGCCAAAACTAATCCGCGCTCCTTCTGGAAATCAATTAGAAATTGTTCAACAAAAAAGGCTGATTCGGCTGATTCGCTTACAACCGACGATCTTTATAATCACTTTAGGGAAATGCTCGGTGAGCTTTTACCATCCGATAACAATCGTGAATATCAGAATATAAATATAAACGATATATTTGATAATTTATTGGACGTAGAAATATCCGAGTTAGAAATACGTTCTGCGGTAAACGCTCAAAACAACAATAAGAGTCCTGGTATAGATGAACTTACAGCAGAAATGTTTAAATCAAGTATTGATATTATAATCCCGTTTCTAAAAACGCTATACAACCGTATATTCTTTACTCACGAGTATCCAGAGTCATGGGGTAAAGGAATCATTACACCTATTTTTAAGAAAGGTGATGCAAATGACCCCAAAAATTACAGAGGTATCACATTAATTAACATACTTGGAAAAATATACTCTCAAATACTCTTGAATCGATTAAAAAACTGGTCCACACAACATGATACATTAATACCTAATCAATTTGGATTTCAAAAAGGAAAATCAATTTCTGATTGTATATTCATGTTACATTCAATTATTACAAAAGTTCTTAGCGAAAAAGAAAAACTGTATTGTGTATTTGTAGATTACCAACAATTTTTTGACCGTATTGATCATAACATGCTATGGCAAAAGCTTTTAACAGAAAATGTAAGCGGTCACTTTGTGAACGCATTAAAAGCTATGTACAACTGTGTAAAATCATGTGTACGTTATAAAAACTCACTTTCTGCATTTTTTGACTGTTCAATCGGTGTCAAACAGGGAGACCCCAGCTCTCCATTGTTAGCCATGTTTTTTATAAATGATATTATAAATAATGTTTTCCATAATAACCTCCCAGGAATTGTATGTATTGATACTCTGAAATTATTTCTTTTATTATATGCAGATGATATGGTATTGTTCGCCAAATCACCAGAAACACTAAGAATTATGTTAAAAGATGTAGAAAATTATTGCAACACATGGGGGCTGAAAATTAATGTCTCAAAAACCAAAGCTATGGTATTCGAAAGAGGAAGGGCAACAACATTTGAGTTATATATATACAATACCTTAGTCGAAACTGTAAGTTCGTTCAAATACCTTGGTATAAATTTGTTCAAAAATGGTAACCTTTACAGATCCCAAAAATTGATCGCACAACACGCATCGTTTTCATTAAGTAAATTATTTCAGATATTTGATGCAATTGATTTACCAACCCAGCAAAGAATAAAATTATTTGACTCCCTTGTTACCCCAATCCTAAATTTTTGCTCTGAGATATGGGGCTTCCATCAAGCAAAAGAAATTGAATTAATCCATACTAAATTTTTGAGATCACTTCTTGGAGTTAAAAAATCTACAAACTCATCCGCACTGTACGGAGAACTCGGTAGGATCCCTTTCCATGTATGTCGCCAAATTAATGCGCTGAAATACTGGTACAAATTGATTAATTTACATAACGATCATATCGTAAAAAAAGTGTATAACATGCTAAAGAGAGATACGCTAAGAAACAGAATTCACGACAAAAACAATTGGGTATCAAATATTAGCGAATGCCTCGAAACAAACGGTTTTGGGGAAATTTGGAATACAGAAAATTTAGATTTAACCACTCTGGAAATTGTTAAAAGGCGAATTATAGACAGTTATCATCAAACCTGGCATTTCGACGTAAACTCATCATCTAAACTTAAAACATATTCTCTCGTTAAACAAGAACTCAAATTAGAGCCATATTTGCAAAAACTTCATGAAAATAAATACAGATTTGCTCTTGCAAGGTTTAGAACATCCTCACACAAACTTGCTATTGAAACTGGTAGATACACTAATATGCCCCTGAATGAAAGAACCTGCAGATCCTGTAACATGAACCAAATTGAAACAGAATACCACTTTTTACTTGTTTGCCCAATGTATAAGGAGCTCAGAAGGAAATATTTTAAACCTTATTACTGTCACTGGCCTACCCTAAATAAATTTGAATTCCTTCTTAAATCAACATGCAGTAACAGCTTATATAATATTGCCAAATTTATATATAATGCCGAGAAATTAAGAATAGACACTTAATAATTTACTCTTTATATACATTGTACTATTATAAACTCATGTCACTTTTCATTAACGACTACTATATGTGTAATGTTTTACTATTGTCTATAGTTAGCACTGGGATGCTAAATACTCTGTTGTATGTTCTGTTGACTGTGTACTTCTCCATGTCGATATTATTTGTTGTGCTTTGACATTGTATAATGTTTATGCAATAAATTTTGGACTTGGATTTTGGACTTGGTTTAAAAGTAAAGTCGCGTTTGCTCATTGTTTGTAAAGCCGTTAAGTTGTTTTTGATCAGAAATTCTCGTAATCGTGTGGAACGTTGATCCGTACTTATCGCATTATCACTCGTGATATCGGCATTCATGTCACCGCATATGAGAATGATACCTTCGTTGGAAAACCGGTTTACTTGTCCTTGCAAGCAATCAATGCATTCAATATACTCTTCAATTTCGTAATTCACAGGCGGCATATATACTGCAAACACAAAGATTGGTAATGATTTTTCAGTACATATTTTAACTCCGCATATATTTTTGTGTTCAGTTAAGCTGATGGTTTTGGTGGAGAAGGACAATGTCTTTTTAAATAATATTCCGACTCCCCCTTTGCCGCATCTAGATAGTGGGGTCACTTCCGTTTCGCAGATGGAGTGTGCTGTGTAGTTTGCATGAATTGTTTCAAGGTAGTGTTGAGATTGAGCTTGTGGCAATGATCAATTATTAAACGAGTATTTCGTGGTATGTATTGATTTCCTTGCTAGTCATTTATGTGATCTTTTTAACGGTATTTTAAATTCAGGTTACTACCCAGAAAGCTGGATGGAAGGCTTGATAATTCCGTTACATAAAAAAGGCCACAAAGATGATGTTAATAATTACCGTGGTATTACTCTCGTTAGTTGCCTGTCTAAGCTATTTACCACAGTCTTGAATAAACGTATAGAAAATTTCTGCTCGGACAATAACAGTATTTCGGATGCGCAATTCGGATTTCGTAAAAGGCGTTCAACAGAAGACCCTATTTTTATTTTACATTCACTTGTCCAAAAATATCTTAATCAAAATACAAAAAATGTTCAAAACTGGTATCGATGGAAAACAACTTAGAATTGTTAAAGACATGTACCAAAAAGTTAAATCTTGTGTTAAATTATGCTCTTCCTATTCTGAATACTTTAATTACGCTATTGGTTTACGCCAAGGAGATGTTATGTCACCTCTATTATTTTTATTATTTGTTGAAGATTTAGAGCTTTATTCGCAGTGCAATATTGATGCAGGCTTAAGTATTGATGATTTAATTGTGATTTTGTTGATGTTTGCTGATAGTATGGCTATTATAGGTAAAACTCCTGATGAAACTCAGAAACATTTAGATCTTTTGTATTCATATTGCTGTACGTGGGGTCTAACTGTAAATATAACAAAAACGAAAATAATGGTCTTTCGAAAACGTGGGGCGCTAATAGCAAACGAAAAATGGACCTATAATAGCCAGCCAATTGAAGTTGTTGATGATTTTAACTACCTAGGTACTGTATTTAATTACACTGGAAACTTTTGTAAAAACATTGAACATCTCAATGGAAAGGCGTTAAAAGCTTTAAATGTTCTAGTTTGAAAATGCAACGACTTTGACCTTTCGCCCAAAATATTTTGCCAACTATTCAATGCATTTGTAACACCCATACTTAACTATTCTTGTGAAGTTTGGGGTTATACCAAATCAAAGGAAATAGAAAGAATTCACCTTAAATTTTGTAAACAACTATTAAGAGTAAACAGCAATACGTGTTCTGCTGCAGTCTATGGTGAGCTTGGCAGATATCCACTCTATATCCATAGATACATTAGAATAATTAAATATTGGTTTAATATCAAAGACAGTGATAATACTATATTAAATGTTGTTTATAACGAGGCTCTCAAAGATTGTATTAACGGGAAAAGAAATTGGGTAACAAATGTAAAACATCTCCTAAATGATTATGGGTTCGCATACGTGTTCGAAAATTATCAGTATATTAACAAAAACGCTTTCTTGGCTGAATTTAAATGCCAGGTCATAGATTGTTTTAAACAAGATTGGTTACGCTCGCTTGAAAGTCCTGTTTTAATGTTGTACAAAGAATTTAAATTAACGTTTGAATATGAAAAATACCTAGATGTTTTACCTAAAAGTCTCAGATTTTACTTCTGTAGATTACGAATGTCTAGTCACCCACTAAGAATCCAAACGGGTAGGTTTAATACTAATCGAATTGCTAGGGAAGAAAGATATTGCATTTGTTGTAGCTCATGTGATATAGAGGACGAATATCATTTTATTTTAATATGCCCTTGTTATAACGATATCAGGAAAAAATACATAAAACCTTATTTTTCAAGCGACCATCAGTGTATAAATTTCTAAGCCTTATGAGACTGTGTAAAAAAGAAGAAGCTATTAAATTATCTGTTTTTGTTAAAGAAGCACTGTTGATCAGAAAGTCCATATTGAATATTGTTCAGAATACAAATACAACCAACTGAGTGCCAATATCCGCCGGTTCTATTGTATGTTTGTTTGTGCAATTGTTTGTTTAATGGTATGTATACAATATTTTATATCAAATCTGCACAAATACTTCTAATATAATAAGCATAATGCTCAATACCTATGTATTGCTTTATGTTATTTATTTTTTAGAAACTCTATTGTTAACATTTATTGTACGGAACTTAAAATGTATCTCTATAAATGTGTAACAGACATGTTTCATTATACATGTTGCTGCCTTATATAGCCAGTGCAATATATGTTGGCTATTTCCTTCTATTAAATAGCATAACAGCGCAAATTAAATTCTTAAAATGACTAATTTGTATTTAGTCCATTTTCATATATGTTAACAGCATAATAGCTGAGTGCCACCCTTTCGCATATTTTTTGTTGTAAAATGTAATCATTGTTTTTGAGGTATTCCCACTACTGCCATGTATTATGTTTATATATGTTCATTACTAAATTCTGTATTATCACTTACTTTTCACATGACCTATTGATATATCTATTATAGTATGGTTAACACTGACGATGTACTATGTACAAGTCGTAATAAATATCTGTTCTGTTCTGTTCTGTTCAGTCACGATTGCAATATCTACACTGTGTTCATCAAGGAGGTGGCTGAGGATGCCTGCCGATGATATGATGCCTCGGACGTTCCACGTGAGAACATTGCACGAATGAGTTGTCGATTGTATTACAGCCATTGTTTGGGTATCGGTGGAGGCAATTGAATGTTTGCGTCTTATGCACTATTCTGCATTTTGGTTTCCGTATGGAGTAATGCGTTCCATTTTTGTTCTGAGTACCAGCGTCTACAATAAATGTTTTTCGGCCAGAAGTCTTTTTTCTCTATTCGTTGCCAATCGTTCTGATAGAATGATATTTTAGCAGCTGAAGTTCCGCGGTTAATGTTTATTAATTTGAGTGTCTCGGGTTCAACTCCTTTTCCAGTCAGGAAAGCTTTTATGCCAGCGTAGTTCGAATTTTCTGAGATGCCACCAATGTAGTAACGGCGTGCGTGGATTGGGCGAACACTTTGGAATATCGGTGTTTCCAGGTTTTCTTTATTGGCGTCACGTGTGTATGGTTTTGAGCTGTGTTCACTATGCATATTGTTATTGTCGACTGCGAGTGGAAAATTGTTCGATACCTTCGGTTTTGTCACAGTTTTCGTTTGATAAGGTAAAACATTTTCATCTGTTGTATCTTGTACACATAGTGTGGTGTCTTGGTTATATTGTCTATTGACAATCACAAGTATAGCATGTCCCTTCGGCGGTGATAATTTCACCATGTCTGCGTAAGTTTGCTTTTGCTTGTTAGCTTGCGTGTGGTCGCTTGC
Organism: Dreissena polymorpha; assembly: GCF_020536995.1. Taxonomy (NCBI): domain Eukaryota; kingdom Metazoa; phylum Mollusca; class Bivalvia; order Myida; family Dreissenidae; genus Dreissena; species Dreissena polymorpha. The sequence goes on from NC_068357.1 coordinate 115,181,382, forward strand.
GAGTGGTATTTGTACTGGACAGGAAATGGTTCGTTCTGCGATATCAGAATGAGTGGTTCCTTCTGTTTTTGACAACGTCGGGGATATGGTTGGCTTCTTATTGAATGCACGTGTATGTTGCTCTATTTCTTGTCTAAGTGTAGCCATTTCATTTTTCAACGTTTGTATTATGTTCACGTGATAAGTGGTTTACTGCTTCATTTCAATCAATTCTAATGATAATTGAGTTGTGAACTCAAGGTCCTTAAGTCGCATTTGTTTCATTTCCAAGATTGTTTGTTGCAAAATAGTGTGCTTAGATTGTAGCGACGCTATTTCCGTTTGCATATGCATTTGAGCCGTGTCGGTCGTATATGTACTCGTTTTACTAAGTTGCGTTTGCGTTTTTTTCAGTGTGTCGTTTAGCATTTTTGGGTCATTGTTTTCGATGAATTGTTGGAGAGCATAACAGTCATTTGCATATTTTGTATGGCTTGAAGTAAAAGTTGGCTTGCATATCTTTTTATTTGAGTTTCTTTCCATTTCTCGCTGATGTTTTTAAGTTTAATTACTTTTTACGTCATGGTCACATTTCTCGAAAGACGCCTCCGTACAGAGATAGGCACATTCTTAGCGTCTATATACCGGTAATTCATTCATACCCACCACCTTATACGTAAACAAATCATTTCAATTGCACGAAAGCATACAAACTACCAAACGTCGACATGATGTAATCACTGCGTAATAATATCAACTATTGGAGTCATCCCCGTGTTTTATTTTAACTTTGATTAAGATATAGTTTGACCAAACGTGCATCATCTGGCGGTGATTTTAGTGACATAACGGTTATTAAAAAAATACGTACCGTTATCTAACAATACATTCTTCTCTTTCTTTCCAGAAAACCATGTCACATCGGCAAAAATGTTGCTTTGTGTTGCCCTTCGAGTATTCGTATTGTGCATTGAACAATCGTATATGTAGCTAGCCTTCCAATTTAGTTTCAGTTGCTATACGTACAATCATATACATGTAGTGCTAGGTGTGATTTTCTCAGTTTCGTAGACAAACGTGACTGCTTCATTCTTGGTAAGGTAAAGTTTTCATTGAATTTTATTGGTATTTTAACAAACGCTGACTCATTCATTCAGCCTTACATGTTCTGCAATTCGTGAATTGATGACTATCTATTAATGGCGGAAACTCCCATAACTATCTGGTCAAAATCAAATCCACTTGTACGTCGATAAATGTCAACCCTTCTTTAATTTATAAACCGAATTGTATACACTCAATTGGGATTGACATTTCTTGTACATATTTCATTGAATCTTAAGAATACCAGCCATTAAACAATGATATTGTGTTGTTAGTACGCGCTGTTTCAAACGACCCGCTCTCGTAACTATTAAGGAAAAGTATTACGAATTAATAGCATGAAAATTAAAAAAAAGAGAACACAATTGCAACTTTTTAGTGAAATAGACGTAGGGTCCATTTGGTAATTTATAATTTTGCACTAATGTGTTAACGCTCTTATGTTTCAGCAATCCTCAATGCATATCAGCTGATCACTTGAGTAAATATCAGAATACTTTTCAAACATAAATCTTCCATCATGTCTATGACAATTGCATCTCGTAAAGCTCGGGTATCTTATTTCTGTGCAGTTTGGTATTGTCTTCTTTAAGTCTGCAACCGACGTTCTAGAAGAAAATGTATTGGTTCTGTCAGAACACAGCATTGGTAATCTGAAGAGGCTGCATACATTTACATGGTCATTGCCTCAGTTATACCTTAGGTCTAGAAAGGGATTGAACGATTCGTAATGTATATGTGTCTTGTTCTGACAAAACTGGGCTTAATGCATGTGCGTAAAGTGTCGTCCCAGATTAGCCTGTACAGTCCGCACAGGCTAATCAGGGACGACCCTTTCCGCCTAAACAAGATTTTCGGTAAGAAGGGACATCCTTTCAACGAAAAATACCATAAAAGCGGAAAGTGTCGTCCCTGATTAGCCTGTGTGGACTGCACAGGCTAATCTGGGACGACACTTTACGCACATGCATTAAGCCCAATTTTCTCAGAACAAGACACATATATACACCAAGTAACATTACAAATATATGTATATTAAAACTATGTGTAAATAATTATGTGGAGAAGCTCAGGCAAACAATCATTAAGTTAATTGCATTTTGATGTCGTTTCGTGTTGACTAGGTGCTATCACCTTTGAAGCATGAAAAAACCCTAAATACTAATCTGCGGCGCAAATGACAAAACAACTTTATTAAATATAAAAATACAAACATGTCGAATGTTGAAGTGAATTGCATACGGGACACATATTTCTATTTCAAAACTTCCTCCATCATTTAATATACTAAAACTACTACTTTATCAATAACGTGACGTCAATCAATAAATAGTTGCTTGTGATTTAGATAAAATGATATGAGTGTCATCATTGAATAGTGTGCACATTTAAAGATAACGTAAGTCATATGCTTGATTATTCATCTTAACATGTATTTGTAACGATGTGGAGGAAAATCCGTATATAAACATTTCATTTGTGTTAAAATGTTTTAGGATTTACAATAGTGTACAATTTGTTATTTTTGTTGGAGGTAATAAATTAAACACAAAATATAAATATTACACAAACTGATATCACAATGTATCTGGACTCAGAGTTAAGTGTTTTTCCAACGTCAGGCTTTCCATATGAATCAACCACCATTACTCCAATCACTTCGACCAAAAGTGCCGACGACGACGCGGCGGTAAGCCTCACCTGGCTGATACCCATCGTCATCGGCGTCGTCGTCGTCATGTTGTTTCTAGCCCTTGGACTATTTTACTGTATACGAAATTTAGAGTTATGTTTCCTGACGCGATGCCCGGAGTGTTGCCCGTGCTGTGTGCCCGAGGACGAAAGGGACGAGAACATCCCTCTACATTCCGCGTATGGACATTATCGAGAAAGTTACCGAGACGATTCGTACACCATCAACAGGTAAGAACAAATTGACCGGCGCCGCCAATACACAAATCAGTCTCGTCCCCTTATTTCGCATCCTCCCTTTTCTCCCCTCATAATCATATTCCTCCTTGTCATAATAACATTATCAGTATTTTCCTCCTCCTGTCCTTCACCATCATCACCGCCAATCTCGTCGTTATGATCATCACCAGTGTAAATAATCAAAATCGTCAAAATCATCATTTTTTCTCCTCCTCCTCCTCCTCCACCTCCTCCTCCTCCTCATCATCATCATCCTTATCATCACCACCATTACCGCCATAATGATGGTTTATTTACTTTAAAACGTTAATTAGAACTGATAGATATTTTTCAATTTACAATCATGTATGAGATGAATGACTAAGAGACAAATGTATTAAATAAGATTGATTTAAATTAAAACATATTTGAACTGTAAGTTAATGTGCATAGATTTATTATTCTTTTTTTATTTATGTTCGTTCCAGCAAATCCTGAGAGCGTGGAGATCTTAGAGCTTCTTGAAACTTGAAACACCTAGGACCATAGATGACGCGTTTAAAACGTATACACACATACTTGATTATTTAATTAGATATTTGAACAACTCGCTGATCATAAAAATATATCTCCTGGTTAAATGGTGGTACAGTGTTTACAGTTTCATCTACTATTGTTGTCAACTTATGGTGACCATATAATTTGAAGATTAAATGTAGTTTTCGTAAGAGCAACAGAACGTCATTAGAAGAAAGCGTCTGTTTTAAAATGCAGTTTAAATTAGATATAAGAACTATGCTTCCATGATAAGAACTGTTTTTCATTTATTGTTTTGCAGTTATAAACGCGTTTATAATGTTCACATTGTTACAATAAACATGATATTATTTCATCCTTATTTATTTTTGCATGTACATTTCTTTTAAATAAATAAATATTTTTTATTTTCCACTGTTATGCTTTAACTTCCCGGACGAAGTAAATGTGTATTTAATGTACAAAATAATTAATGTAAATTGTTAAATCGCGTCTGAAAACTTGTTTGAGTTATGCATTTTCATGTTTATTGAACCCTAACAGTGTGAATTTCGCTTATTAGTGCACCGTTCTTATGTGTATGTATTATGTTTATCTTTCAACTACTACCAAACGCCCTTAGCGAACTTTAGCTATGTGGGCAATTATTCTATTAACGATATGTAACAACGACTTGATTGTTAGTCTTCCTATTGTCTGGCATTGACATTTGTACATGTTTCATTATGTTTAATTGTTTCCATGTGAACTGATGTGTGTATAAGTCTCCATCATCGATTCAATACTTGTTATGAACGAGCAACATACTTTGTGTTATAATCTGCCCACATTGGCTTTGGATTTATTGCATATTTTATGTTGTGCATATTGAAATCATGTCCCTTTTTACTGAGATTCACTTTTGACGATTTGATCTTCTCCAATGAGTTTTGTTAAAATAAATTTGCAAAAACGCTTATTTGTCTATTTAGCTTTTAAGTAACGAGCGCTCTCTTATGTTAAACGCGTTATGTTTTTTTAACTTGGTATTGTTTATTTTCTGGAAGTTATTTTGGAAGCATTAAATAATATTTACGGAAAGTGAGCAATAACGTTGCCTGTTAAACAATGACGTCCTGTTGCAACGTTTATATGTTATAAAAATTAGCATTCAATAACGTATCAGTAATGCAGTAAGCGTGCGTTATTATTATAAAAATCTCGAAGTATTGGTACAAAATCCCAGCTTGGATAATGTATGTATGATGGCGTTAGAAAATATGAGATTTTTTAACAGTCCAACTGAACGCCATTCGTACTGTTTGTGTTTGTACACATCACTCGTATTCTAGAACGATATGAAACAACATGACATTAAAGAAAAAACAAATAAAATGGACTAAAAAACACCGTATGAACTGACCCATGCGTTATTTAATTCTTCAATTTCTCAATTATATTTAGTTGCAATGTATTTGAAACATAACAAGAGTTTCCATTGCAGACTGATAATACAGCTGGATAATATCATTTGTTTCAGAAACTGTATAATTCTAACACGTATCTGTAGACCTGTATAACACAACTATAATTATAAACAATAACGTTATAAACATACCAAGCATAAACAATTCTTCTTAAAAGGAAGCTGATTTGTTAAATGCGTCGCGTTCTGAGAAAACTGGGCATAATGCATGTGCGTAAAGTGTCATCCCAGATTAGTCTGTGCAGTCCCCACAGGCTAATCAGGGACGACACCAACCGCTTTTATGGTATTTTTCGTTTAAATGAAGTGTCTTCTTAGCAAGAATCCAATTTAGGTGGAAATTGTCTTCCCTGTTTAGCCTGTGCGGACTGCACAGGCTAATCTGGGACGACACTCTACGCACAAACATTATGCCCAGTTTTCTCAGAACACGACCCAATTTATTGTTTCTTTAGTTCATACCCATACACGAAAGTATAACTAGTTTAGGTGTTTTGTTAAAATTGATCTCATTTGATATGCTTGCTTGCATTGGACAATATATTGTTAGGTAGATGGCGTCTTCACATTTGCATAACTGTTCTTATTTTAGCTGTCATGTTGTTTGTTATTTGCGTAGTCGTAATTAGTATGTTTGCATCGTCTGTATACTGATACAATAATAAACTAGCATGGGGAACTTGTTGATAAATAAGAAATGAATTCCTTTAATATTTTCGTTTTTATTTACTGCTTAGTACGTTATACACAACATCTTCAATATTATATCCAAATAGTATATGTAGGTAAGCTTTGTATTTCAGTATAAGATTTAATTGTACGAAAACAAGTCTACAATAAACACACATAATTTTTATAAACAGCTGTACGATAATATTATGCAACTTGACTTAATCATCCATAAATATTATACTGTGAACATTATAAGCTAAAAACGTACCTATACAGTAAAATACCTACACATATGTAAACCGCATACAAAAACAAAGCAAATACTGTATCGCAGTTTTTAAACTCGCGTTAACAGTCTTTTTATGCCCTGCCAGAGCCCAGACCCAAAGGATTGCAACCGCATCATTCCTGTCGACAATGTTCCCTTGATTCTGTCCACCAACGCTGGCTTCACCTCAGGTGCGGACGTCCCACCTACGTCAGTCGCAGATGAACTCCTGGCTGCAGGCTTATCAGCAGAAGAATGTGCTATATTGTGCTGAATTTTGTTCGACCTGGCATAGACGAAAAAAAATCAGATTTCAGACGTTCGTTTTGATTGATGATGTTTGTTTAATGTGTGTTTTCATAAACCAGAGTTAGAAAGATAAAATTATAAAACAATACCATGTGAATTTAAATACTCCCTATCTGCATGTTCAAGTACATAACAATTGATTTTTTTTTTAATTAAAAGAGCATTTTCTGTATTTAAACAAGCCATTATAACAATTAAATAAATGGCTACAACAGAACACGCCTATCCCACTTAGTAGGAATGCATTCATTCGACGTATAGGTTTCGAAAATTAAATAAAAACTGAATATTTTTCGGACAATGAAATAATTGGTTACTGTAGTTTGTTGAAGACAACAATTCCAGCGACCAATCCCCCAACTACAAGAAGGCACACTAGCACCGGACCCGATATCACCCACGTGTTCTCCGTTCCAAAACCAGCACCTGAAAGAATAATTCGGAAACGTCATTGGGTGTTCTTCATTTTTTGACCATTCAGTGGTATTCTCCTTAAAGTGTTTTCTCTTATCGGACTGACGCAAATCAAAAGCACCTACCAGTGCTTCAGTATCAATGTTATATTTATTTAACAGTATTTAATACAATCCCACTTGAGATCAGCGGTCAGTAAAGGGAAATGACCAGTGTTCTCAGATGGTCGCTTTTAAGATCGTTTTTCGGTATGTAGTATTGATAGGTCGTAACACCACAGGTCGTTATATCAAAGGCACACAATAACCCTCATCTCATAAATATTTTTATTCAAAAGCATTGCACATGGATGATTATAGGAATGCTTGTGTATTTTTTTATATTATTGAACTCACTATGTTAATTTATTGTATCACGATGTCAGGTGGATGGATGTATTTTTTATAAACATATATACACTGGTCACAAGTAATATGGTATTTCTTAACATAATTGATACTAACCACCGGAAAATGGAGCAAAACTCGCAGAGAGGTCCACTTCGCACATTGTGCCAGTCCAGTTCCGTGTGCATGCGCAGTTGAAAGAACCAACGGTATTGTTACATGTCCCGTTGTTCAAACATGGCGCTGTTAGACATTCGTCTAGGTCACTCTCGCAATTACGACCTGTTAAACCGCTGCCACAAATGCAGAAATACGATCCTTTCGTATTGCTGCACGTCGACTCGTACATACAAGGGGCAGAAGTGCTTAAGCACTCGTTCACATCGGTTTCACATGTGTCCCCTTCCCATTCCACTGGGCATTCACAATAAAACGACCCTTCTGTGTTCGTACAGTTCCCATTGTTCATACAAGCTGGCCGTGGATTATTGCATTCGTCTATATCTAATGTACATTTCTCTCCCGTCCACCCTCTCTGGCAGGAACAATTATAGCCGGTCGGCTGATTGTTACAAGTGCCGTTGTTCGAGCAAGGAGACGAGAAACAATGATTCTCGATCGAACAGTTTTTCCCCGTCCACTTCGTGTGACACAAACATGCATATGCGCCTTCAGTGTCCGTACATGTTGCATTATTCATACACGGCGACACAACGCATTCATCTACATTAGTCGCACACAATGTGCCAGTCCAGCCAGAGAGACAGTTGCAATTAAAAGAGCCTTGCGTGTTAGTACAGGTTCCTGAATTCTGACATGGATTCTGATCACATTCGTTGATGTCCAACATGCAATCGAGACCGATCCACCCTTTGTCGCATACACATGTGTAATTTCCTCGCATATTATTGCATCGCTGGTGAGTACCGCATGAAAAAAGCGATCTGTGATCAAAAGAAGAAAAATATCAAGTATGTACTATATCTGTCCGTGAGTTTTTTTAAAAATAGCAATGACATACTACAATGACTGGTAATAATTGTGTAATTATAATTGCAAGTCAAACCCCAACACACTGCGATTATTAACCGTGCTTAACATGGCCGCTTTTTCTATGACATTATTTTTCAGAGCAGCATATAGAGTCTTACAACTGAATACGAGCACATTGGTATGATTGATTATTGGACAGTGGCATGAATCGCATATTTGTTAAAGAAAACATCACTATATACAATATACTATTGAAAATGAAACTAATAATACATAATAAATACAAAGTTTGAAAGCTCGTCTTCGTTATTTAAAAAGTCAACTTATAATGGTGACTTGCCAATATTTATTTAGACCAAATATGGTTCTTTTAGAACAAATAGGGAATACGGTTCGTTTAAATTCTTAAATAAAATATATTAACTTTGTTGTTCTATATATTCATGCTTCTAACAGTTCTAACTCACGTATTGCTGCATTCGTCAATATCGGTTGTGCATCTTGGTAAAGTCCATCCCGGCATGCATTCTTGTGGACTACCGGTCTCATTTTCACAGTGGTCACCCGCCCATCCATCTAGACACGCACACCTATTAAAACACCATTTATTTATACCTAATCTCAACCGTATGGTAATTTTTATCTCACGCCGCGAAGCGGGAGGGAGAAACAAGAATACCGATTGTCCGTCCGTCGGTCAGTATGTCCCTATGTTTTGTTTTCGTTCCAAATGTCTAAATTCTTTTAAGAATTTTAATGTTATACTTTTATGTTGTGGATATTGGGGCGATGGAAAGGAAGCACAATTCAGCCAAATCGATTTAAGTAAAATTTCACGATATAAGGATTAATATTTAATATTAAGTCCACACCTTTGTGTACCATCCATTGTCAAAACCCTGCCATGATTTTAAGGCAAACTGGCTCTCATGTTGATGTCATTGAAACATTTTACATGGTCAGTCTTGCCTGCTAAAGGTCAAGGTCACACTTGAGGTCTTGAGCCTCTATGTTCGTGTTCGCTCCATACATCTCATAGTAATTTCATTAACCATAGCTCACATGTTATGGACGATGATATCACGTGTAGAAGATAAACGGAAGTCAAGCAAACTCTATGTCAGTGTTCATAACATTTAGGCAATTTATTCAGAATGCATATGTAAGCTATCTACCTTTGTCGTACTTTGATTATGAATGTAGTGTAACCAATGTCAGTGTATTACTCCGCGTTCCAAAAATAACTGCTGATCATTTAATCATTTTTAAAAATCAGAATATCGTTCTGTGACAAAAAGTCGTGCGTTGTTAATTCAAATGTATTCATATTGAATTGCAAATCTAAAAGTTTTATAACATCAATTTAACATTTAGTTGTTATATACAAGGAACTACATTTGTTTACAACGTAGCCTATAAACGTAGCAGGTGCCGTTGATTATAGCAGAAATTTAATAAACGGGGCTTTAATCAACCGAATTCGCTGTAAAAGTGGGATAAATTAGCTTTCCTCATGACTCGATGCTTTCATTATATCATTGCTCACGTTCACGTTCTATAAATTCGAAAGGACAAGAAGAAAACAAGATTTGTATTTGTATGTCAGTACGGTCCGTACGTTTATGCGTAGAAACGTAAGTTCCAAAGTCTTTGTACTCAATTCCTCTTTTAATGCTAGTTGAATTAAAGCAAACACTTTAACAGCTGAATGACCGTTATGATTGTAACGGCAAAACGTTATGCAGAATTTCCCATTGGTCTTTTTATAATATATACCATATAATCCCTCAAAACACTTTGGTATGTGAAACTGCTCTTTACCTTGCAGATTTCGGTCAAACCTTCACAGCGTAATGAGCTTACTGTTTAAGTTATCGCTAAGATAGGATCATCGATCGTTTATACAGAGTTAAACTGGTTCTTTTTCTATTGTTTTTCACTATATAATCTTTAGTGCCAAAAAGTGTACAAAACTCATTTGTTACAGCATGGCGGATGTTCACGCAAATATTTATTGAAAACAATCTATTGGTTGAAGGTGAATATAGTAACAAAAAATCGTATAGTTTTTATTTTTGAAAGACCTTACCTGAAGCTCCCTACTGTGTTGGTGCATGGTCCTCTGTTTCTACAAGGGCTTCCTTTTTTGCACTCATCTACGTCGGACTTACATTCCAAACCCTGATAATAATATTAATTGGCATTTAATGTGTTATGTTTTTAAATACACGACAATTCACAGTTGTTATTGAAAGCTTCTATTAATTTTAATACAAGATATTTACCAAAATAAAGTCATTTGTTTTGTCGTTTGTACTGTATTGTATACCCACTTGGGTACCTTACTTCAATAATTACAACTGACACTTCTTTCTCCAGAAAGTGAATCTTAAGCTTGATTTTCCCTATATTTTTTGGCGTTGAAATAATACTTGAGTTTCCGAAATGTCACACTTTATTACTTTCTTACATTTAAATACAATTTCTTCGCTATCTTATTATAACTCTTTTTCAAAGAAATGCATCTTTATTTAAACCTTACACAATTCATACTCACCTCGAAACCGACTTTGCACTTGCATGGTTGAGGTTCTATAAGATTGCAACTGGCAGTGAATGGACCATGACACGTCAGGTTTCCACAAGATACGTCAGGTTCTACAGTTGTTGTTGCAGCAACATTCTATTAAGGGTAATTATAAAATAAGGCATAAAACAGTCATGATTGAATGATCTTTGTCTATTTGTAAGAATTGGATTTCTATTATATATTAATTGAATTGTACGACTAGTACGCATTTACACACTTTGACAATGTTCATGGTGATACATGTTTCATTATTGGTTATTTTCCTCAGTAAAAAAGGAATGAAGTTAAAGTTGTAATGTTTATATCGACGAAAAATTTTAATAGAATATACAACAAAGAAAATCATTTTGCTACTCCAAGGTAAATAAATCAAACAACATTCAGCGGTAATTTATAGTGTCGCCATTAAGGCAAACAAAAAAATTCTCTGAAACATTAAAAATACAAATAAAAAGCTATTTTAAAAATATTCAACGAAACAACACTCACCCCGATGGAATCATGAACGATGCTGTATACAAGAACCGTCACACTAACAAAGCATATCACACTTTCCAACTGTCTCATGTCTGTCATAAAATGCAGCCACGCGATCGAGTGTTGTAAGTAGAATTGTCAGATGAATGCAATTTCATCTGGAGCTTTAACATAGTCTTAATACTGTTTCGTTTCAACAATTTAAATCAAGTCAGCGAATTGCGATTGATATGTGTTTTTATTAGTTTTGGCCTAGAATAGTCCAGGGTTTCAATGACAAATGTGTTGTCATGTTGGACATTTTAATTGAATATTGTCTCTAATTAATCATCGCATAAAGAATTAAGTATTTTTTTTTAAGTATAATGGGCCTAATGCAGCCAATGATATTATTGGAATTCGGCTGTATTTAAATCTAATGACGGAATTTGAAGTTTTGAACTTCTGTGACCGAGATTGTCTGATAATGAAAAAAAAACGCAAAGGAAAACATGTAAATCAGCCATTCAGGCTTTCATCTTGAGTTCTCAAGTAGTCTCCTATCATTAACAATCTTGATGAAGTGTCCACAGACAGATCATTTTGTTTTGAATACCCACGACATTTCATGCCGAATGATTGTTGAGTATTTGTTTTGAACAAGCATAAATTCTTATTCTGAACAATAATATTTCCGTGAACATAAATGTTTCTATTTATTTTGGCAACAATCGCTAACTTCTATCCGATCAAATGAAACTATAAGGAAACTCGTAGGCATTTTATTGCATTAAATATAACTAAACAAATTGACAATCAGCAAACATACTATTATTAAATTCTGAAAATATATATTAAGGTAAAAGCATGAAATGAATACACATCATTATACCGTAATTTAATCATGAATCTAAAACCAACCGCTGTTTTTTTATATATCAACATTATATATTGTAATTCAGATACATATCTAGAAAATATAAATAGGGTTGATAAGACTTACTTTTGACAATGCGAGACCTCTCAATATTAATAAACTGTCTTTCCACATGATGTCGTAGATTGATGAGAGGATCTTCCGCACTTGGGGCTGAATGTACTGAGGACCGGGAGTGTTTTCTGACATTCTCTCCTACGGAACGATCTCGACTCACTTACGTTGGTTGCAATTTAAATCTGAGCTGCAAATTTCAGGGCTTGAGTTTGTACTGAAAGTTATTCAATTTTTGTGTAGGTAATGCACCTGGAGAAAACCGGAGTAAAACGGAGGGATCCTACCAGTTTGATGTGGTTACCAACAACCGAATTCATAAGCTCTTGACATTTTGCATGATGCGGCGTCTCATCAGGGTCTGCGCTGTTTGCTTAAAGGAATTTCTGTTAGAAATATTCTAAATATAGAAATAAATGTATCAGACATCCCAAATTTTGGAAATAAATTGATCCAATTTAGAAGGATGGGGGAGTCCACTAGGCATAAATGGGTTAATCAAATGTCCCAACTAATCCTGATAAGATGGAGATCTGAGAGAGGCTTTGAAACTCTGAGATCAATAATTACACATTTTAAATGAATATCCATAGCAAGATAACGAAACAAATAATCTCTGAAGGCCAGTTGAGATTATTGTTGTAGTGTTAAACTTCATCTACTGAACGGTAAAATTATGTGAAGAAAGCTCGGCGTTTTCGTGGGAAATCAGTTTACGTTAGATAAAAAACATACCGTCCGATCAAAACATGTTTATGTGATTTTTTTAACTATTTAGTTGGATATTTTGTTTAACAAATGGTGGCATCCACTTTGGTATAGTTACTTCCTTCCCATATTGAAGTCCCCGTTTAATTCGTGATGAACGAATACTTATTGAATGATTGCGAAACATATTTTGTGCTATGTTATTCACAAATTGCCTCTGGATTTATTGTATAGAAACTGCATCCTAAAATCCTTAACCCAGTCGTTCGCCTTCGCAAATTCGACCTTATTACTCAAGCTTCGCAAAAAATAAGCCATTTATGTTTAAAGGAATATTGCCTTAGGGCTGCTATAGTACAGTTTGAAATAATAAAGAAGAACATCGCATGCATAGCGTATGTGTACAAACAACGAGGTTTTAAGGTTGTATGTTTTACATGAACGTTTTGAACTTGACTTTATAATTAATAAATAAACTGTTTCTACTTCTATATTTGGTTACTAATCGATAGCATTGAGTAACTAACGTATCTAAAAAAAAAAACAAAAACATCTGCATATATAATATTAGAAGTCAATCAACCGAAAATGTGACCTTAATTTACGCAAAATATATCGTTATATGCAACGAAAGGTTATTAAATACTTTTACAAAAAAGTTCTTCAAATACTTGTGAACACAAAAGAATTTATACATGTATCTTGATAATCTCTTAACTAAATAATCAGAAAAAAACTATAGCAATGTACTGAACTATCTTATAAACGATTTGGGTTTAACATATATAAGAACCAAACATATAATGAATCACACATGTTTACAAACGCAATCCTCAGAAAGCAAAACGTCCACAGAAAGCTAAACTTCTTTCTAAGTGCGCGTAACAAGTCCTTTTATGCCATTCAACAATCCGGAACCAAGGGCCTGCAGCCGCATGGCCCCCGCTGCGAACGTACCCTTGATTCTGTCAGCTACGGTAGGCCTTACGTCAGATGCGGACGCCTCACCCTTGTCACTGGCGGTGGGTTCGAGGGTTTTGGTTTTATCAAAAGCAATCTTGGCTACTTCTTGCTGAGCTTTGATCGACCTGGCAAAAGGAAACAATCTCAGGGTGTCATGCGTTTGATAAATAAACTGGTGATTATGGCCTTTTTTGTTTTGATAGACCGTAGAACAATGAAAATCGTTTACCGTACTGTGAACATTACTATATTAGAATAAACACGATTATAGCAGGACCTCCGTTTTCGCACAGTACATTTTATAACCATTGATTAATTCAGATGATTTAATGAGCGATTGCCGTAATGAATCATCCACGCAAAGAACTTAATACCATCAAAGACTGGACCAGATTTATACATAATGTGCGAATGAAGTGCGAATGAATGAATAATTAAACAATAGTTCTGCGATTTGAAGATAGAAAATGATAATGATATTTTACAGAAAATAAAATTAACGGTTACTGCAGCTTATTGAAGATCACAATTCCAGCAACCAGGCCCCCTATTATCAAGAGACACACTAGAATCGGACCTAGTATTACCCACGTGTTCTCCGTTCCAAAACCCGCACCTGAAAAAGTAATTGTCTATTTGTAATATTTAAAAAGACGGTATTGGCGTTTTGAAATATTTTTTTTTTCATTTATCGAAGCGGTACTGTGGTAATTTGAAATAATGTCTTTAAAGTGTAACCTCTTATTAAAAATGACGAACTGTCCTCAAAATACATGTAATCTAACTGAGTAGTACTTGATTCATTTGTCTGTATGCACCCCATAGCATTTCGATATCAGTTACATTTGAATTTTGTTTTTAAAACATTTATACACATCAATTAGAATTCCACAATAAGTGTAGTAAAATTCATAATGGGTGATGTTACTAACCACCAGAAAATGGTGCAAAACTCGCCAAGAGGTCTATTTCACACATTGAACCCGTCCAGTTCTGTGCGCATGCGCAGTTGAAGGAACCAATAGTATTGTTACATGTCCCGTTGTTCAAACATGGCGCTGTTAGACATTCGTCCACATCAGTCTCGCAGTTGCGACCTGTTAAACCGCTGCCACAAATACAGGTAAATGATCCTTTCGTATTGTTGCACGTCGTATCGTACAAACAAGGTGAAGAAGCGGTCAAACACTCGTTCACATCGGTTTCGCATGCATCGCCTTCCCATTCCACTGGACACTCACAATAAAATGACCCGTTTGTGTTTGTACAATTGCCACTATTTAAACAGGGTGGTGGTATTGGCTCCTTACATTCATCTATATCTATTGTGCAATGCTCTTCCGACCATCCTCTTGAGCAAGTGCAATTATACCCGGTCGGTTGATTGTTACACGTGCCGTTGTTTGAGCATGGGGACGATAAACAATAATTCATGCTCGAACAGTTTTTTCCCGTCCATTTAGGGTCACATGAGCAGTCATAAGAGCCTTCTGTGTCGGTACATGTTGCATTATTCACACATGGTGAAAACATTGTGCACTCATTTACATTAGTGTTACAGTTTCTGTCAGTCCATCCTTCAGGACATGAACATGTATAAGAACCGTTATTGTTTAGACACGTTCCACCATGGAGACACGGAGACGAAGCGCATTCGTCGACATCAGTGACACAGTTAGTGTCAGTCCAGCCAGGGAGACAATGGCATTGGTATGAGCCCTGTGTATTGTTACAGGATCCCGAATTCTTACATGGATTTTGCTCACATTCGTCGATGTCCAGCATGCAGTCTGTGCTGTACCACCCTTTATCGCATACACAGGTGTAATTGCCTTGGTTATTCTTGCATAGCTGGTGGGAGCCGCATGTAAAAAGCGATCTGAATTCAAGACCGGTAGAGAAAATACTAGGCCTGGCCTTGTTTCGTTTAAACAGAAAGACGAACAAATTGCTATTACTGTCCAGTTATTATTGTTTTAAAACTTGAGCACGCGAGCATAATGGTACGGCTGTTAACCAATCCCTATCGCAGATTTAAATTTCTGGCAATTAAAATGTATTTAAAAAAGTAACAGTCACTTTTTACTAAACAAACGAAAGCTCATGTTATTTTTATGTGTTTAAGTCACAAAGTTGGTTATGTGAAGACATTACAATATTAATTTACAATAAATATGGTCCGATGTTGTCGTCAATTGAAAGTATTGCATGCTATATATCAGCCATATATATTTCCGACATAAAACACTTAAATCAGAATTTCAGAATTTCCAATATATACAATTAGACTTACGTATCACTGCATTCGTCAATATCGGTTGTGCATCTTGGTAACTTCCATCCGGGCATGCACTGCGGATCTACCGTTTCATTTTCACATTGTTTACCAACCCATCCTTGGAGACATGTACAACTGTTATCACAAAAAATATTTGTAATGATCGTAACAATAATATGATTATTTATTTTTATGCATCTAAGCTGGAGGTGTTTAAACACATGTTATGCTTCAGTCGATTAGTCCATTTTTTCCGTGTGTCCGCCATATGTTTATTACCGCCCCATGTCTCATTCACCTATATAGACCTTTATCAATTTTCCCATGTTTAGGTCTTTCGGACGATATGGCGTTGAAAAAAGTCTAGAACTAAGGCTCGAAGTCAAGGTCAAACTTGAAAGCCAATTATTTGAACAGCAATATTCATGTCCGCTCCACATTTTATTTACACATGCCACGAACAGGATATTGATATTAAATTGTCCTACTGTTACCCCATTTATGCCTAGCGTCTAAAAAGGACTTGGCAAACAGCGTAGACCCAGATGAGACGCCGCATTATGCGGCGTCTCATCTGGGTTGCGCTGTTTGCTTAAAGGAATTTCTGTAAGAAATATTCTAAATTATGCGGCGTCTCATCTGGGTCTGCGCTGTTTGCTTAAAGGAATTTCTGTAAGAAATATTCTAAATATAGAAATAAATATACAAGACATCCCTAATTTTTTTAATAAATTGATCCAATTTAGAAGGATGGGAGATTCCACTAGGCATTACTGGGTTAAGATCACTGAGACGATGGACAGAACGTTTTTAGACAGTCGCGCTGACTCAAGGTCATAGTGCCACTTAAAAGGAATATGCTAAAGCCTCTATTTTATGTCCGATTTATATCGTATATATATGTTAAAGACGTTTTAAGACTTTTATGTAACTTGGTTGATGCATTTAAATCATAATTATATATTATATACAAAATATTGCATCGTAATGGTTGTTTGATAATAAATAAAATAATTGCATGTATACATTGCATGTACAGTAACGCACCTCAGTATTTGATATCAATATGTTTGCTCATTTTTAATATATATTTATCTAGTAATATGCTTGTAAGACACAGATTCCTACATTTTGAACTTTTATCTCAAAACTTAATTAATCGAAATCCTTAACCAAAAGAGCAAGGTCCAAATGTTAACATGGTGGTAGCAGCAATACTTTTAGAGTAATATGAAGGCGGACGAAAGAAATGACAGGCGTAAAGACACAAGAAAATCAATATTCCACTCCCCACCATGAAAATAGGACCATACAAATCGCGAAATCATATACAATGTACAATTGACATCCTATTACCAGCTTAATGCATGCACGCAAAAACAGTACTGTCTATTTGCCTCTTATTAAAAATATATAATTAAAAATGTAAAATATTGTAATAAACACCTTGTTATAAACAACTTGCTGTTATTTAAGTCCTAACACTATATGTATAAATGTATGCATGCTTATTGCTATATAATTCAATTTTATTACCATTCATTGTTACAAAACAGGTGTTATATGGAAAAAAACCTCACATAAGTATTGAAAATGTGAAATCGGATAACCAATTCGTCATTCAAATTGTATTCACACAGTCAATTTGTTATTGTTTTGTGAAGTAACTTCAATTGACAACAAGAACAATCATCAAAGTAGAGGAGTTTTTTATTGTGAGGAGGAAAACGACGGTAATGTTTATGTTGCTGCTGCTGAATATGAGGAAGGGGATAATAATGAGGAAGAAAAAGAGGGGGAGGATGAGGTTGATGCACGTCTGCACCTGATATGTATATTATGATCGCTAACACTTAACAATAAATGCAGTATGATATTAAATACAAAAGTCAGTTCACGCGGTAACGCACACTGGTTTTCACCATCATGCGAAACGAACTTACGTGTTAAATACCGAATCAGAGTTGAACCTAAAGTGCAAGGAATTTCTCGTATTTTTTGTCATTTGGTTACGTAGTTATACCAAGGTATATCAAGATTTTACGCAAGACTTTTAAGTATTGTTAATAATACTTTATGAAACACTTTAGGATCAGTATTTGAGAATGATAATTCTTTATGTTATTGTGCGTGCCTTTACCTGAAGCTCCCTAATGTGTTGGTGCATGGTCCTCTGTTTCTACAAGGGTGTCCTTTTTTGCACTCGTCGAAGTCAGATTCGCACATAGGACCCTGATGATTCACAAAACAATCATGACCAACAATGTACTAATATAACTTATAATCAGGTATATGTTAACATTATATAAGCACAAGTATTTGCGGTTGATAGAGATATCTGATGTTCCCATTTAAGTACGGTAACATGTTCTAAAATAGACATCATTTAAATTCATAATCAATGTCACTTACACTTTGTTTAAAGGTTTAATGCTCTAGAAATTTGTCACAAAATAATTTCCAAAATGGCCAATTGTTGTAGGTTTTCTTTAATAAAAACATCCCCGAGCGCATTTTACAGCCACCAGGGCATATCCTACCACATCGATAAGCCCTACGAAATAAATTAAAAAAATATTTTGTTTATACTTACATCGAAACCGACTTTGCACTCGCAAGGTTCTTGATCTGTAAGATTGCACCTTACGGTATTTGGTCCATAGCACGTTAGGTTTCCACAGGTTATATTAGGTTCTAAAATTGTTGTTGCAGCAGGATTCTATTAAAAGTAAATATAAATTGTACGGCACATGCGTTTATCGATAACAACTTTTTTGTAATAAATGCATTTATTTACAAGAAAAGTACGAGGCCACATGAATTGTAATATATATTTCAGTATTTTTTCTTTTGAGAAATAAAACATGAAATAACATTCAAGTGAATGCTTATGTATCGGCAAAGTATTTTAAGAATAAAAATTATTGAGTAGTAAATGTTGTGACTTCGAGAAATATTAAACCAAGAACAGTTAGACGGTTAAACATTCATAATTTCACATATTTTAATTGCTTATTGCTAGTTTTTAAAGTTCAAACAAAACTCACCCCGATGGGATCATGAACGATACTGTATATAAGCACTGCCGCACTAGCAAGGAAAAGCAACTGTCTCATTTCTGCCACAACATGCAGCCACTCGATTAACTGTTGTAGGTTGAGTTGTTATTTGAATGCAAGTTCATCTAGAGCGGTAACAGACCCTAAATACTTATTTTCTTTAACAATTGAAACCCAAGTCAGAGACATGCCATTGATATTGGTTTTAACGGGTTCTCGCTAAGAATAATCTAAGGTTTCAATGACAAATATGTTGTTATGTGGAAGAATTTAATTAAATATTGTCTCCAATAAATCATCGTATATAAAGTCAAGGATATATGTGTGAAGTCTAACAGGACCGATGTAGCCAACGCTGTTGTTGAACATCGTCTTTACATTAATCTGATGAAGGATTTTGATTGTTTGAACTTCTGTGTCTGAGATTGTAAGCTGTTGAAAAACTCGAAGGAAAATGTAATATCAGCCATTAACGTTAACAATCTTGAGTTCTCAAGTGGTCGGTTATCTTAAACAAACTCAATGAACAATTTGGCCTCATCATCATTCGGCATATTTAAGAATAATTGAAATTGTCGGCTTATCTATTCAGATTCTGCCGCGTTATCTATGGAAGCAGAAGCACGCTAAATCTGACTTATTTTGATGTTTAATATTTGAATTTAACACAAACATATACAAGACCAATATTTGACATGCATATACGCTTCAATATAAACGTGTCGATAGTTTGTACAAACATTTATAAGTGCTCTCTAATAAAAAGGAACGATAAAACCGTTATTAAAGCATACATGGAGACCCTATCGATGTCATTGAGAGCACATATCGACTTATAATTTTGATTATAATACAACGTTCTGTGATTACAAAATTCAAAGACAATTTATTTCATTTAAATATTTCACATTTTGTAATCTCTTACATTTCTTTTCTATCTGTCACATCTCTTATCAATATCTCACATAACGTTTATTTTCGGAGCATATTGATCATACATGCGATTTTAGGGGAACTTAAATTTCATTGTCAATCACATGTGTAAAAGATTTTTTAAGACAAAATATTTCCCCGAACTCTCCATGTTAAAAATTGAATTAAAGCTGTAATGTTACGTTTATTTTTTTAACCTTTTTAGCTCATCTGAGCACAACGTGCTCATGGTGAGCTTTTGTGATCGCCTTTTGTCCGTCGTGCGTTGTCCGTCGTGCGCCGTCAACATTTGCCTTGTTAACTCTCTAGAGGCCACATTTATTGTCCGATCTTGATAAAACTTGGTCAGAAGATTTTTCCAAATGATATCTTAGATGAGTTTGAAAATGGTTACCTTTGCTTGAAAAACATTGCTGCCAAGAGGCGGGGCATTTTTCCTTATATGGCTATATATGGCTAAAGTAAAATCTTGTTAACACTCTAGAGGCCACATTTATATTCCGATATTCATGAAACTCGGCCAGAAGATTCATCCCAATAATATCTTGGACGAGTTCGAAAATGATGCCGGTCGGTTGAAAAACATGGCCACCACGGGGGCGGGGCATTGTTCCTTATATGGCTATAGTAAAACATTGTTAACACTCTAATCTATGTTATGCATTATCTTGAGTTGTTTGCGAACCAGAGTAAACAGAGGAATCCCCAACAGTTCGTTATGGTAACTACAAACCCAATTTACGATTGAAACAGGTGGTTACAAAAACGACAATTTAGTAAATTGTATTAATGTGTGCTTAGAGTACTCTATCTTGAAAAATGCAAATATGATTTAATTATCATAATATAGAACTTGTACTGTATTAATGTCAGGTGTGGCCGGAGCGTGGTCCAATATTTAATAATTTTATTTAACAAACACGTAACAACCATTTTACTCTAAGAAATTCATAGCAGACAAGACTGAAATAAAACTCTGTTTATTGCCAAGAAACAACAACACATACATGACATAAATAAAAATACTAGCTATGCAAACAAGCCATGTAAACAGTAAATTAATAAAACTATTAAATGAAACATTTATTATAGAGATCAGATTTGAATAAAAAAAACAATAAAAAGCAAACAAATGATCCAGTATCATGTTTGTTTTTTTGCAGCTCAACTCAGAAGATAACATTTGAGTTTCCACTCAGCTTAGCACTGAGAATGTCAGTCAGCTTACAAACACTCTAAAATCTCAGTATGCTTAAAATTTACTAATTTAACTATTACCCTATTACTAAGGGTTAAGTCAAACTAAGAACTCAATCTTGTTTATTTGGACATGCTGGTCAACCTCATCTTAAAAAGTGAGACAATGTTGATGTTGAGTTTGAATATAGTTCTTTCGTGATACTATGACCATATTTCATTCATAAAATAATCTTTAAATTATTTAACATTCATAGGTTAATAAGACATACAGACATACATCACACTTAGTATAGCGATATTCATAAGGAAACACATATTTTATGTATATTTCTCTATTCTGTTACTTATTCTCTTTATAATTTGACAAGTTCGTATCTTGATCAGCTGATTCGTCATCTGGGTCATCGCTCGTGTGTCCGTGGCTACACACGTATTGTCCTACCCCTTTACGTCACGTGAAACTTTGTTTGTCCCGGCATTTTAGAGTTTTCATCAACTTTCTTACCTTGGTCCAAGTCATGGGACGAAATTTTACTGTGCGTTTTGTTGAACCGCCAAAGGCTAGAATTACAATTAAAAATTACAGAAATGAAATTACCGAGTTAAAGATTGGTTGAAGCGGTAAACACATGTAATAATCATAGAACAATACAATAAACAATTAAACTGATATTGTAAAACTAAAATACAATTATCCAAAGTATTGCCAATCTGAAATATAAGACACCAATTTCGTTTTTAAATCGGTATGTCAGCGACATGAACCGTGCAATTAAATGTTTGATATACTGTCATAATTGATCGCTCTAAATTGTCAAGTACGTTTTTCTAGCTACAATTACCTGGTAAAACGTAATATTGAATATTATCTATTCGATAAGCATCGATACCATTGTTCACTCCAAAGTGTATGGAGTGTTCAAGGTATGTTATTAATGTTAATTAGATTGCATTACATAAACAAACATAACAACGATTCCACGATCGCGGCATTCGACGAAGTAAACAGAACGCTCAATTGTGTGTCCTATTTCATTGAAGTTCCCTTAATCAACCAATATCTTCACAAACGTGAAAGGTATTCATAGTAATATTGAGTTAACTTTAATTATTGCTTCCTTTCTTGTTACCATCAAACTCTTTTAAATGCAGATTGATTTTATTAGAGGCGGAACATGCAAAATACAACTCAACATTTACTCACTTTAGGGAAATTATTATTTTAATGAATGCTTCATTATACGTTGTTCAATGTCTGCTCTGTCATTCGCTATCCTTAAGTTTGTAAACGTTTCGAGTGAAGTAAATATGTAAAGTTTGTAGCAAATACCAAAATTTCTTGAACAGAAATACGCCAGAAACTGCAACCCCAACATCACCCGTGCTCCCAAGCACAGCACCCACAATGACCGATGTATTATCTGCGCCTTTACCTGAATCTGAAAACGTAACGTTTAATAGGAGCCAAGGAAACAGTGATGTGAGTTCAATTCATTCAA
>NC_068357.1:115209096-115214096 GCF_020536995.1 Dreissena polymorpha
GATAAAATTATCTCTGTTAAAGCCGAACCCGTATAAAATTTGGTTTTTCATATTTTCCCATCGTTTTATCATTTAAATTGATGTCATAATATAGATTAAGCGATGCCCATATTGTTTTCTCCACAAATGGTGTAATTTTGAAGAGTTTTTAATATATGATTAAATCACGGCAATGCTTACCAAGATGCTTAATAGTAAATGAATCTATTTCAACAAACAAACATTTTGAGACAAAGGTTGCATTTGCATACACAATAAAGCAACGCAAAAGCAAACAACTATTTTACAGATATTAAGAACGAATTTGCAAGTGCTCATTACTGCATGCAACACAAATGACTAACGACACTACGCGCATGCAACCAAGGTGCGTAGCGATTATTTTAAATTATTTCTTCAATAAGCTAGCGGCGTTGGTTGAATAGTGTTGTGTTAGAGATTAAGTCGCATCACAAACAACAGGAAGGCCATGCCAATTTTTCATACTAAGCCTCAATTGATATACTACAAATCGATAGGGCAGGAAACTGTTATTCTCAATTTGTGTTGTGTGCTGCTTTTCACAAGCACACGTAGAAGAGAACTGCCTTGAACTAAAAGTGTAAGCGATTGTTTTCATTTACACCCTGATAAATTCGTTCAGATTACTTTAACTTTTTACCCGCTAAATAATACTGTTAGTTGTACCTTATATTGTTTATGTTTGCTATTGATACGTGCATGTTTTTGATACATTTATAACATTATTGCTTTAGTGTTAATCTCATCGTTTGATTTGCGATGAAAAAACAATTTAAATGTAACGCGAAAAAAGCTATAAAAAACAACGTAGATTACTTAATTTTGCATTGAAGCATGCCAATAGGCGTCATATAAATTTTTAAACATTTATTTTAATAACAGTTTATTTAAAAAAAGAAGAAATTATCTGGACTTTACAAACCGTTTGCAGACAGTTTTAAGAATACAGACAATCTGAATCACGTTTAAACAGAATGTTCTTGATGTGGATAAGCAAATATTACGGATCTTAAAGGCGCTTTTATACAATTATTTTGTGTTAGTCTAATACTGTTGAAATAACGATTACGTTCTTAAACTTTTTATTCGATATACTTATTTCTTTTAATGGTCACACAATTTTAACATAAGTCCCTTCGACCTTCTTTGCTGTGTAAATGATTTATAAATACTGCTTAAGTTAAAACATTATTTTTTTAAAGCAACATCAGATAAAGTGTGATCAAAGAGAACTCTTGTGGGTCGTTAACCGAACGATTGCAATAAAAGAAAATGTTTAAACATAGAGCATAAATATTTAAACAAGATCAGATAAATGAATGTCGGATAATATAAAGTCATGTTTTCGAAGTTAAGAACAACATTTTTTCAATTGAACCGAAGTCTACCATTTCAATACACACAACAATTTTTTTTTTTAAAGATTGTTGGATTTTCTTTTTAAAAGATGATACGTTTTGACGACACAAATATAGCAACATAAGACGTTTACACAACATGAATATTGACTTGAACAGTTTTACAGCGTTACCAAAGCCAGCCGTGAATGTAAATGAATCGATTGTTAAACTACGAAACGCATTCAAACTGTCTTTTAAGATCGAAGGGGTCTTGCGTGCTCTGGTCCTGGTGCATCACATTTGAGTTTGATTGCCCCTTACGGGATGGATTTTCTTGAACCGAAACCAACTAAGTAAGGATTTGTATTCCCGTATTAAGTTTATTTGTGCTACCTTTGCCAAAGCTATAACATGTATTCCAATTGCCAAGGGTTATGTAGCACTGTTTGGGCGTCCACTTTCCCCGCTTTTTGCTATGCCTTTTCTGTCAGACAAGTGTTTGTCAGAAGCCGAATTAATACATAAAATTTTAGCGTAGAGAGTAAAACAAAATAGCTCGAAGAGTTTACTCTTTCGGTTTTAAAAGTATCTGGTCATGTTGTCCAAATAATTCGATCATATGCGCCGCACTCTTTCTTCATTTTGTTGCGGTCATTATGTTGCTTTCATTAAATTAAGTTCCTGTTCAGTTAAAAACGTAAAACTGCATCCACAAAATGAAGGGTTCGTTCTTTGGGATACACTGAAAATAATGACTTTTTGCGGTACCTGTTGTCATCCCGACTTTATGTCGATATGATAAATGTTCAATTCTTCTTGCATATCCGATGCAATACTTGCAGTCACTCAATTGGGATATGGTCCCTAACCGATGTGGTTTTTTGCACATTATTCAGTCGATCGCAGTTGTGGTTGTTGGTATTGAGCATATTGACTTTGGGCCTAGGTGCCTGTTTCTTGAGCCCGATATTCTGCCTCATAATGCTTATTACCGTGGAAAGTGACTGGAAAATTCAGGCATCTTGAACAAAATTATGCTCCTTAAAAATAATAAGTACAGTACATTGTTTTCTTAATGATGCACTCATGCGTAAAAAACCTTAAACGAGTATATACAAATAATTACGTAAATAAATATGATATTTTATATTAAATGGTTGTTTGAATTACATAATGTTTTAATGTTAAAATTTAACACAATATCAATTTTATTCGTCTCGTGACTGCACCAACACACGTGTACGGCAAACAAACTTAAATGTATCAAACATTTAATCCAACAACTTATTTCTAGGTTTTAACATTTAAAATTGGAGTTCAAACTTCAGCAGCAGGGTCTTTCTTAGACTGGAAGTTAGAATTCAAACTGAAGTATTTGATCGGCTCTATGAGATTCTGTACGATATTGTACTTTTCTTCTTCTTCACCATGCTATGTATATAATGCTTGTTAATAAATATATTCAAGCCCTTTGAGTAGAAAATGAGTTTTCTTAATTACATAATCCTATTTTTTGTTGTATCATTTGTTTTTTAAATTATCAAATAGCGTATTTAAAGTATTATTTTTTATTATACAGGTAGAAATTGTTTTGATACAATAAAATTTTGTGTTAAGAAGCTAGGATCATTATATATGTCATTCCAAACCATTGAGATTGTAAACGACCACTTAAACGTACTTTTCAATATATTGTAAAGAGATTATAAGCTATTAAACATAAAGCATAATGTGGTAATATATCGGTTTTATGTACGCTTTTACGCTTGAGCGGGACGGTCAGTATGCAGCTGGGTGGGTCGATAAATCTCTGTGTAGGAGAGATTTCAAGATGTCTTGATCGGCAATGGATATATATATGGATGTATATAAACATAAGTGCTTAAAACCTGCGCAAAATCCAGTTTATAGATTCACAGCCAGGATCTCACATAAATGATAAAGCCTACTATGTCATGAGAACAACCTTTTTAAGGGACAAATCGATGTCCAGCATTCGTGGATAAATAACTAAACATTATAATGCAATGCATATTTTGCATACGTTCAAAAGAGTGTTTGAAAACAGTTTTACTTGATCACGACGATTTATAGTATTTACATACGCCTATATCCTACTGTCTTAGTACCAAATCCATGTTAAGAAAATAATCCGAGACGTAACTTACATGAATACTTCTTAATGGCTATTTGTAAGCATAATTGACATCATAATACGGTCTTACAAAATATATAGGGTTTTTAGGTTGAAAATCAAATACATTATTTTGTGTGTATAAATTATATGACAATTGTATTATTTTCTTTTCAATCTCTCACATTTCCTTTTAAATCCTTTACATTCCCTTTTATCTCTCACATTTCCTGTCAACCCTCACATTCCCGTTCAATCTCTCACAATTCCTTTCATACCTCAAATTTCGTATAAGTCTTTTACTTATGAGATAAAATTTCAGTTGTAAATCAAATTTGTCATAAAACCGTTTTTTTGACGGGACACAAAGTTTCTTCCCGCAGTCCTGCATATTTATAATTGATTTACATATGTAGTGTCAGTTATTTAGATCTTACTAGTGTGATGTAGTTTCTTGAGCTAATGGGGACAACCAAAGTGAAAGGAGAAATCTCTAACCGTCCGTTATGGTTACTTCTAACCTAATTTGCAATGGCGGCTGCATTTTTTCGTAGAAAACGCTTAAAACTTGTGCTATCATTAGGAACAATTAAATACATGGTTCTGTGTTTGGAGTAATCTCTCTCTAGAAAATCTCAAAATGATTTAATTATCATTGTATGAACTGACTAGTATTAATTTGAGATTAATCACAGTTGTGACTTATCAGCGAGATGCCAATACAAATAGTGAGTATGTTAAACATTTGTTTACTTCGGGTTAAGGCGTGGTGCAATATTGAACAATTTTAATTCAACAAACCCTTAACAACCCTGTCAGGCAAACTTTTTAAATGTTTATTTCCCGAATGAAATTCGCTAAAAAACATTCGATATCTTTTTGCCATACGAATAATTTTGACAAACGGACACAATTTACAGACAAGACTGGAACAAAAATCTGTTTATTGAAATAATTATTGTTGTATTACAAAATACCTTAAGTAACACTAAATGTTAAAAGAAAAAAACTATCAACATATTTTATAAAGCAATAATCATAAAGATAAGAGTTGAATTATAAAAAATTTATGAATAAAACAAAACCATTTCTTATTTATGAAAATTGTTCATTAATTTAATTAAATTTAATTAATCATAACACCTATACACAATAATCACACATAGTCTAGGAAAACGAATCTTAAAAAAGTAATGTATTTGCATGGAATCAGTTATTAATTCTCTTTATAATTTAAAACTTCTGTATCTGAAGTGACGCGTCATCAGGTGAATCGCACATGTGCCCATGCCTACACACGTATCAACCTCAGTTATTACGTCGCGTGAAACTTTGTTTGTCCCGGCATTGTAGGTTTTTCTTCAGCTGTCTCTTTTTGGTTTAAGCCATTTGACGAAAAGTCACTGTGCGTTTTGTTGAACCGCCAAGGGCTAGAATTATAACAAAAAAATATAAAATAAATTAACGAGTTAACGATAATTTGAAGTGTTCAATACATTTCAGTT
>NC_068357.1:115221596-115229096 GCF_020536995.1 Dreissena polymorpha
CAAGACGTTTACACAACATGAATATTGACTTGAACAGTTTTACAGCGTTACCAAAGCCAGCCGTGAATGTAAATGGGTGCGATTGTAAAACTACGAAACGCATTCAAACTGTCTTTTAAGATCGTAGGGGTCTTGCGTGCTCTGGTCCTGGTGCATCACATTTGAGTTTGATTCCCCCTTTCGGGATGGACTTTCTTGAACCGAAACCAACTTAGTAACGATTTGTATTCCCTTATTAAGTTTATTTATGCTACCTTTGCCAAAGCTATAACATGTATTCCAATTGCCAAGGGTTATGTAGCACTGTTTGGGCGTCCACTTTCCCCGCTTTTGTCAATGCCTTTTCTGTCAGACAAGTGTTTGTCAGAAGCCGAATTAATACATAAACATTTTGCGTAGAGAGTAAAACAAAATAGCTCGAACAGTTTACTCTTTCGGTTTTAAAAGTATCTGGTCATGTTGTCCAAATAATTCGGTCATATGCGCCGCACTCTTTCTTCATTTTGTTGCGGTCATTAGCTCTTTGGGATACACTGGTAATAAAGACTTTTTGCGGTACCTGTTGTCATCCCGACTTTATGTCGATATGATAAATGTTCAATTCTTCTTGCATATCCGATGCAATACTTGCATTCATGCAATTGGCATATGGTTCCTAGCCGATGTGTTTTTTTGCAGATTATTCAGTCGATCGCAGTTGTGGTTGTTGGTATTGAGCATATTGACTTTGGGCCTAGGTGCCTGTTTCTTGAGCCTGATATTCTGCCTCATAATGCTTATTACCGTGGAAAGTGACTGGAAAATTCAGGCATCTTGAACAAACTTATGCTCCTTAAAAATAATTAGTACAGTACATCGTTTTCTTAATGATGCACTCATGCGTAAAAAACCTTAAACGGGTATATACAAATAATTACGTAAATAAATATGATATTTTATATTAAATGGTTGTTTGAATTACATAATGTTTTAATGTTAAAATTCAACACAATAGCAATTTTATTCGTCTCGTGACTGCACCAACACACGTGTACGGCAAACACACTTAAATGTATCAAACATTTAATCCAACAACTTATTTCTAGGGTTTAACATTTAAAATTGGAGTTCAAACTTCAGCAGCAGGGTCTTTCTTAGACTGGAAGTTAGAATTCAAACTGGAGTATTTGATCGGCTCTATGAGATTCTGTACGATATTGTAATGATTTTCTTCTTCTTCACCATGCTATGTATATAATGCTTGTTAATAAATATATTCAAGCCCTTTGAGTACAACATGAGTTTTCTGAATTACATAATCCTATTTATTGCCGTATCATTTGTTTTTTAATTATCAAATAGCGTTTTTAAAGTATTAATTTTTCATTATACAGGTAGAAATTGTTTTGATACAATAAAATTTTGTGTTAAGAAGCTATGTTCATTATATATGTCATTCCAAACCATTGAGATTTTAAACGACCACTTAAACGTACTTTTCAATATTTTGTAAAGAGATTATAAGCTATTAAACATTAAGCATAATGTGGTAATATATCGGTTTTATGTACGCTTTTACGCTTGAGCGGGACGTTCAGTATGCAGCAGGGCGGGGTCGATAAATCTCTGTCCAGGAGAGATTTCAAGGTGTCTTAATCGGCAATGGATATGTATATGGATGGATATCAACATAAGTGCTTAGAACCTGCGCAAAACCCAGTTTATAGATTCACAGTCAGGATCTCACATAAAAGATAAAGCCTACTATGTCATGAGAACAACCTTTTTAAGGGACAAATCGATGTCCAGCATTCATGGATAAATAACTAAACATTATAATGCAATGCATATTTTGCATACGTTCAATAGAGTGTTTGAAAACAGTTTTACTTGATCACGACGATTTATAGTATTTACATACGCCTTTATTCTACTGTTTTAGTACCCAATCCATGTTAGGAAAATAATCCGAGACGTAACTTACATGAATAATTCTTAATGGCTGTTTGTAAGCATAATTGACATCATAATACGGTCTACCAAAATATATAGGGTTTGTTGGTTGAAAATCAAATACATTATTTTGTGTGAATAAATAATATGACAATTGTATTATTTTCTTTTCAATCTCTCACCTTTCCCTTTAAATCCTTTACATTCCCTTTTATCTCTCACATTTCCTTTCAACCCTCACATTCCCGTTCAAGCTGTCACAATTCCTTTCAATACCTCAATTTTCTATTAATTCTTTCACTTATGAAATAAAATTTCAGTTGTAAATCAAATTTGTCATAAAACCGTTTTTTTTTGACGGGACCCAAAGTTTCTTCCCGCAGTCCTGCATATTTATAATTGATTTACATACGTAGTGTCAGTTATTTAGATCTTACTGTTGTGATGTAGTTTCTTGAGCTAATGGGAACAACCAAAAAGAAAGGAGAAATCTCTAACCGTCCGTTATGGTTACTGCTAACCTTATTTGCAATGGCGGCTGCATTTTTTTCGTAGAAAACGCTTAAAACTTGTGCTATCATTAGGAACAATTAAATACATGGTTCTGTGTTTGGAGTAATCTCTCTCTAGAAAATCTCAAAACGATTTTTTTATCATTGTTTGAACTGACTAGTATTAATTTGAGATTAATCTCAGTTGTGACTTATCAGCGAGATGCCAATACAAATAGTGAGTATGTTAAACATTTGTTTACTTCGGGTTAGGGCGTGGTGCAATATTGAACAATTTTAATTCAACAAACCCTTAACAACCCTATCAGGCAAACGTTTAAAATGATTATTCCCCGAATAAAATTCGCTAAAAAACATTCGATATCTTTTTGCCATACGAATAATTTTGACAAACGGTAACAATTTACAGACAAGACTGAAACAAAAATCTGTTTATTGAAAGAATTATTTTTGTATTACAAAATACCTTAAGATATATGAAAACACTAAATGTAAACATAAAAAACTATCAACATATTTTATAAAGCAATAATCATATAGATAAGAGTGGAATTATAAAAAATATATGAATAAAACAAAACCATTTCTTATTTATGAAAAGTGTTCATTAATTTAATTTAATTTAATTAATCATAACACGTATACACAATAATCACACATAGTCTAGGAAAACGAATCTTAAAAAAGTAATGTATCTGGATGGAATCAGTTATTAATTCTCTTTATAATTTAAAACTTCTGTATCTGAAGTGACGCGTCATCAGGTTAATCGCACATGTGTCCACGCCTACACACTTATCAACCTCAGTTATTACGTCGCGTGAAACTTTGTTTGTCCCGGCATTGTTGGTTTTTCTTCAGCTGTCTCTTTTTGGTTTAAGCCATCTGACGAAAAGTCACTGTGCGTTTTGTTGAACCGCCAAGGGCTAGAATTATAACAAAAAATATAAAATAAATTAACGAGTTAACAATTATTTGAAGCGTTCAACACATTTCAGTTTCATAAAACAGCTCAATAAACAACATAAATAATATAAAATTAAACTACAATTATCCAAATTATAACTATATTGACATAAAAACAAGACGTGTGCGGCTTTTCATTTTATTTCGATTTGTAAGCAAATTTATCCGTGCAATTACATGTTTGATATACTAACTAATATGTCAGTTATGTGTGTTTGGTTCGTTAAAATTGATTACTATTTATTCCATATACATCAATACTATTGCTCGCCCCAAAATGTATGGAATGGCATACGTATGTTAGTAAAGGTTACTGATAAGGATAAGATTACATTACAAAAATAAACATAACAACGGTGTCACGATCTCGACATTTGACGACATAAAACGAACGCTCAATTGTGTGTGTGTGTTAAGATTGTCGCACCCTTAATCACTGAATTCATTCACAAACGTGAAAGATATTCATACTCATAATGCCCAAAACCAATAAGAAGTGAATAGCAAAGCATATTAGGAGTACTTAATAACAAATATTGAATACAGTTTAATCCCCATTCGTGAGAAGGAAAACATCATATGCTGTGCTATTCGCTTATTATTGGTGTACGTCTGAAAGAGACAAGATACATATGCTGCATTCAAGCTTCCATGTTTTGTTTTGATCAATATGTTTTGAATAAAGACTTTGTTAGTGATTGCATTAGTGGCGGAACATGCAACTATAAACTCAAAATCAATTATTTGGCAAGATTCTTTATTATTCTATGTCTAATGTCTAAGACTTTTGTGTGAATTCGGTTTATTTACTAATGTTCTTCTCCTTCAATGACTTTTCTTAAAAAAATATATGTCTCGAGTTAAGTTAATATTTGCACGTTGTACCAATACCTAAATTTCTTGAACAGAAATATGCCTAAACCCGCGGCCCCAACAGCACCCAAGCTTCCCAGCACGGCACCGACAATGACCGGCGTGTTATCGGCTACCTTACCTGAATCTGAAAACGCAATCATCAATAGAAACTAAGCAAACAGTGCATGTGTGAACGAAACGGAATACAAAGATATAAGCACAACTTCAAAAGCACTTTAAAGTTGGAGTTTGAACTGTTTTTTTTTAAATAATTTTAATGAAGAAACCCGTTCTTAATTAATAATTTCAGATAAATATACACACAATTATGTATGAGACTAACAATTTAAAACAGTTCATAAAACTTCATGCATATTATTTCAAGTTTCAATGTACTTGTTAGACAAATGGACCAGTACTTGCGGATAGCTCCTTTTCGCAGTTCTTCCCCGTATAGGTTTGAGCGCAAACGCAGTTGAAAGAACCAATGGTGTTGTTGCACGTCCCGTTGTTCAGACATGGGGCGGAAAGGCATTCGTTTATGTCAGTCTCGCAGCTGTGACCTGCGAATCCACTGCTGCAATCACATATAAAAGAACCTTCGATGTTAGCACAAGTTGATCCGTGTCTACAGAGAGATGTGTTTTCCGAACATTCATCGACATCGATATCACATACGTGTCCTCTCCATTCCATTAGGCAGTTACAGACATATGACCCATTTGAGTTGCTACAGGTGCCATTGTGCTTACATGGGTTTTCTAAACATTCATTGATGTCCTGATTGCAGTCTTCACCTTGCCAGCCGACAGGACAAGAACAATTCCTCCAACTTGGCTCATTTAGACAAGTAGCATTATTTCCGCAAGGTGTTAAATAACAGTAATTTGTCTGCGTACAGTTTTTACCAGTCAAGTCTGGAGGGCAAACACACTCATATGAACCCTCTCGATTGCTACAACTGCCATTTCGCTGGCATGGATTT
Organism: Dreissena polymorpha; assembly: GCF_020536995.1. Classification (NCBI taxonomy): domain Eukaryota; kingdom Metazoa; phylum Mollusca; class Bivalvia; order Myida; family Dreissenidae; genus Dreissena; species Dreissena polymorpha. Next base: position 115,226,847 of record NC_068357.1, read on the forward strand.
TGTAAACATTCATCTATGTCTTGATTGCAATGTTTACCTTGCCAGCCGACAGGGCACAAGCACTCATATGAACCCTCTTGATTGTGGCAAGTGGATCCATTTTGGCACGGCGGATTATCACATTCATTGATGTCTGTTTCGCAGTGTTCTCCACTCCATCCAGCATCACAATCACATGAGTAATTTCCTCGGTAATTACTGCAATGCTGGTGTATTCCACATGAATATAACGACCTGTGGAGAAATGCACATAACTTTTTTCAAAATCTGTTATAAACCAGTGTGATGGCTAGCATGGCTTCACTGTTCTTTTTAACGAAAGTGTTGTCTCAAACACATATAGCGTCACTGCTAACAAATGCAAAATACACAACACATGGTGTATATCAAATGACAAACACACTTACGAATTTTGGCATTCGTCTATGTCATCATGACATTGTGGCCCCGTCCATCCTTGAATACATTTTGTAGCATTCCCATCCGCGTGCTGGCAGTGCTCTCCTTCCCAGCCGCTCAGACAGTTGCAGCTTTAAATTATTGTAAATGTTCGAATCGAATAATTGAATAGTTTGGTTGGTAATTAAGGGGAGTATTATATCACAAGATATTAAAAATAAGTAACCATATAATTTAATGTTCCATATTCAAATAACATAAATACTCAAAATCAACGAAATCTTCGCAAAATATTTTGCAAAATAAATTTAACCCATAAACAACAGTGTTCCTTATCGCAATAGGCTAAATTTAAACGAAAACGATGTGGTCTGGTGACATAGATTTAACGAGATATAAATGCTCATTTTTATTATCTTTGTGAGTGTTCATAGGCATCATCATCATCATCATCATCATCATCGTCATCGTCGTCGTCGTCATCATCATCACGATCATCATCATCATCATAAAAACATTAAAAGAAAACACTATTAAATGATAAAAGCATAGGAACGTTCATGGTAACAATTGTATTTTTAATTGGTTTTGATTGCAATCATGGCTTCAAGTTCGTTTTAAATATTGGAGTTTTTTCTTGTTGTACCTGCTCGGTATAATAAGGAATAATGAAAAAGAATGCAAAATATAATGTCAAAGCATGCCTCTCTTTGTTGTACATAAATTTAAACAAATATAATGAGGATAGTTACAACAATTTAAATTTGTGTCATATATTGAGTATTTATCTTATTTATTTATTTTCGAACGTGTAATTTATGTTTTAATGAACTTATAGTTTCGCTTCAAAATAAGTTAAGAAACAGAAATTTCGCGTATGGCTATTGATTCAATTTGACTCTTATAAATAAATGTCATGACTTAGTGCACACATTATATTTCTATTTCAGCTTGTATTTTATAATTATGCATTAATCCTGACACACATTTTAAGCGTATCTGTAACTTTGTACATTCTGTTAATCAAGCGAAGATTATGAGAATATTCTTCGTTTAATTTTGATAAGTCATGCGGAAGATCTATATTTCAATACGTCGAACTGAATATATTGCCCAAACTTAATACAATTGGAGACTTTTCTAACGCAACACTTTTCAAACTTTAATATCTCAGTAATGAGTTTAGATTTAGATTTAAAATTGCATATGTGATCATTTAAATACATTCTGTGCAAGAGTACTATAAAATCATTCATCCGTGACAACCGGACGCTTTTGCTCGTGTGGAACGTGTGGTTTTATCTTTTTGCACACGGAAATGGTGAAACGCGATGTAATTCTAATTTTATTTCAACGTGTTCATTTTAGGTGGGTTTTAACACCAGGAAACATACAATTAATTTACAAATCAATATTTTTGTATACAATTTTAGGAGCGCAACTGCGCAATTGCAGGCTACCTTCACCACTTGCTTACGTCCGATCGTCACGGATGAATAATTTTATCCTTTACTTGCACATACTGCAGTCAAATGATCACATGTGCAATTTTAAATCAAAATATTAACTCAAAACTGATATGTTTAAGTTTGGAAAATTGGTGCGTAAAAAAGTTTCCAAGTGTAGTACAATACTATATAATTCAAATTTAATTTCAATTTTATCATTCTAGGTAGAATTTAACACAAGGCAAACATAAAATTAATTTAAAAAACAACAACAATGTGGCTCGTATGAATATTCAGGAGCGCAATGTTGCAATCCGGTCGGTCATTAAGACATGTATGTTAATGCGTTTTACTTTTCACATTATTATTTTCCGTGGTACGATTCTTGAGATTTTTACTTTTG